>NC_035109.1:332549331-332852362 GCF_002204515.2 Aedes aegypti
AGATAGTTATGGTTGATTGGCGACGGGAGGTCTCACGCACGCTCCGAGTTGAAGCTTTTTTTCGCGGGTCTGTCCAGTTCACAAAAAGTTGCATTTCGGAGTAGGCCCTCGAGCGTGCGGCCGGTCAACAAAGTTAATCAAATTGTGTTGCACAAATTAGATTCTATTGGCGCGGATTCATACGAGTGATGTTTGGAGTCTAGTGGAATTTTTAAGGGTGACGTGGAGGAACGCAAAAGTTTGTGGAACGTGATCACGAGCAGAATTTTTAGATTGACCGATCATTCGACGAAATGTTAATTGATGGCTTGGTGCTAGCGAAGATAAATATTTGTGCCTTTGACGGAGTAATTTAGCGATGGAGTCATGGATCAAACACAATATGTTACATAGGATAGGTGTGGAGCGTGTTGTAACTGTTAGTTATAATTTTATTTCAAACCAGGTTTCCAATTCATATCATGTCACGACGTCAGATAACTAAATAAATTTTTATTGCTTCACAGCTCAAGACCTCTAAAATTAACCCAAATCTTGATCGATGTCCGTCAAGTACACACCGAGCACTCCGATATGATATTGAATGAAGGATTCAAGATCACAACACCCATATCGGAGAGCAATCAAAATCGATCAACTAGTCGTAAATCTTTGTCCGAGGGCTGTCATAAACCCCCTAGTATGGTAATTTACAGTTGTTAAAAATCGCGAGCAAAAATTCGAATCACCATCGCCGCAAGCGTTTCGATTAGCAACAGTGCAGCGGGCCTCAATTCATGGGCGTAGCCAGAGAGGGGCAGGAAGGGGACGTTGCTCCCACTGGTCGATGGGAAAATTCGAAAGTAATTGTTTTGCTACAAAAAGTAATCTAATGTATATTTTTTTTCCAAAATTTAACAGCATTTATACTTATAAAACGATTGCGTCATGATGAACTTCTTGTGAACATCCTTGGAGGCCACCAAAACATGAGAACTTTCCAGAATGTGTTTAGGAATTATTACAAATTCATTCAGTGCTGGACACATAGGACCTCAACAATGTATCTGATACATATTTTCAAGATTATTTTATTACTTTTCAGAAACAATTTTAAGCAAATTTTTATAAACTTGTCCTGTGAGGATCCTAAACCAGAATCCTATGGGGCTTCTGAACCAGAATCATGAACCAATTATGAATAATATTTCTCCAAGAATTTTCTTGAAGTATACTTAGTGGAATGCTTAGAACATTTCTTGGAAATATATTGAGATGATTCATGGACGAATACTTGTAAAAAATAGTGGTAAAGCTCATAAGTAATACTTTCTAGTTTAAAAGCACAAAATTTAAATAATTTCTAATCACAAGTACCTGAGAGGATAACTGAAAAAAATCTTCATGAATTGTTAAGATATTATGAATTAAACTTAAAAGAAACATTGAAGGATGTTGTTCTGGCTACGTCCATGAGCCTCATGCTAGCAACTAGTTGAAGACAACGACGATGGTCGTTGCTCTGCTGCACGGTTGACGGATCCTTTGAAAACGAAACGAAATTATAGGTACGTCCAAAACGGTGGCTCAAGGCTTTCGGAGTGCGCTTGAGTGATGCCATTCGGGATGTTTTCTTCCAAATTTGTCTTTATTTTTGGGGGGATTGTGAAAGTCGCAATGCATCGGATAGCACGCGCATCGAAGTTTGCTCCACAATTTATTATATCATGGATTCGATTGGTTTGTTACAGAGATGCACTCTATGGCGGCAACAAAGGTATTGCATTAGGCTGGTTTTTGAATTGGAACGGCGGAAATCTTTTCGCACTACCAAATTGTCAATTATCTACACTTGACTAGTTTTTATTGAGGAACCAAACAGCTCTTTTTCTGACTTTGCACAACAATTAATAACAAGCAAGGAATTAAATCTTACAATGTATAATATTAGATTTAATATAGTATTGTCTATTGTTAGATAAAAAAAAAACAAGATATCAATATAATATCGGAGAATTCTACTTTTTCCCATAAAAAATAAGGACGATTTGTCTTCTAAAAGGCTAAGTACTGAACGCAATCTTTCATCAATTATCATAAAATTAACAGCATAAAAACCAAAAGCAATACTTCTAGCGGTATGAGGGATCCTTGAAGTATCTAAGAAGAATCTTAAGAGGATTCTGATGCAGGATTTGGAAAGCCTGAAGGGTTTCCAAAACAGATATTAGGAGTCTGATTAGATTATTACGTGAGGATTCTGAACCAGAATCCTGTGAGGATTTTGAAGAAAACTTCTGTAAGGATTCTGACCCAGAATCGTATAATACAGGCGACTCTCCACTTCTCGATGTTCTACATCTAGATATCTCTCCCTATGACGATGATTTTTCGGTCCCTTCATTCTGCATACATTTTAACTCTCCATATCTCGATGTCCTTCTTATCTCGATATCTCCCTATCTCGATGTGATTATCATTCCCGATTTCCTCTTTTAATGTCGATATGCCAAATATCAAAAGTGAGTTCTGTTTGAGCGCATAAATTTCAAATGATATACTTTTCGTTTACCAAAACGAATCCTTTACCCAACCCTTTCCTATATCCAAACTCCCAGTGTTTACTTGTGGAAGTGCAGAGGACTCCCCAGCTGCCATAAAGCAAGTAGCACGTCAACATTTCCCTAACATCCCCAAATTGACCTGCATTCGGACGCAGCCGGCGCCGTTATTGGTTGTTATAATAATGAGAGCACCAGTACTTACACATTGAAGATGCTACTGATCCCGAGTAGTGTCTGTTGGTTCCCTGTGTAAGTACAGCTGTAGTAGAATCTGCGGGCGGTCAATCATCCTCATCATGCTCATCATGCTCATGCTCATGACTAGACTAGATTTTAGGGATTCAAAACAATTTGCAAAGACGAAATGACGTCTGTTTGTTTTTCCTGGCAACGGAGTGATTTTCAATCTAGTACTTACCGTTTTGTTTCAAATTCCGAACAGACTCATATTCCGAACACTCGGTTTTCGTATGGTGATTTGGTATAAATGATTTATTCTTGCTGTTCGGAATTTGAATCAAGGTGTTCGGAATATGAGACAGAATAAACACAGTGTTCGACATTTGAATCAAAATGTTGTTCCACTCTTTTACGTAAAAACGATAATAAAACTAATTAAATCAACATTATTATTGGTACACCCAACAGCTAACAGTTAGACTTTGCGAAGATATTAAAATTTACACAAATATCAGCCAATTTATGCCAATCAGATGCATTTGTAGTCACTGTTGGGCTTAAGTGTTCTTTGTTTCGAACTCTTTTTATCTCGATTGTCCCTTCGACATCGAGATGTGGAAAGTCAACTGCACTTCTGAACCAAAATCTACTGACGATTTTGAGACATAATCCGAATAAGGTACTAAAGTAGAATCCTGAAAGGAGTGTGAAGCACCAATCTGAAGAGTTCTGAACATGAATCCTGTGAGGATTGAATCAGAATCCTTAGATAGAGATTCTTAATCAGAATATTTTGAACAAAAATCCTGCAAGGCTTCTGAATTCAAACCCTGTAAGGATTCTGAAGCAAAGTCCTGTAAGAATCCTGTGAGGATCCTGAACTTAAATTCTGTGAGTATTCTGAACCAGAATCGTGTGAAGATTCTGAACCGAAATCCTGTAAGGATACTGAACCAAAATCTTGTGAGGATTGTGAACCAGAGTTCTGTGAGTATTCTGATCCAAAATCCTGTGAGGATCCTGAACCAATATCTTGTAAATATTCCGAACCAGAGTCCTGTGGGGATTTCAATCCAGAGTCCTGTTAGGATTCTGAACCAGAATCCAGTGAGGATTCTGCATTTGAATCCTTTGAAGAGTCTGCGCCAGAATCTTTTAAGGATTCTGAATCAGAATCCTGTTAGGATGCTACACTAGAATCGTGTGAGGATGCTCCACTAGAATCCTTTGATGATACTGATCTGGAATTCTGTATGGGTTCTGAACTAGAATCCTGTAAGATTTGATTCCAAAGTCCTGTGAGGGTTCTGAACCAAAATCCTGTGAGGAACCTGAACTAGAATCTTGTGGGGATTCCGTTCCAGAGTCTTGTTAGGATTCTGAACTAGAATCGTTTGAAGATTCTGAATCGGAATCCTGTGAGTGATTATTCTGGACCAGAATCATGTGAGGATTCTGAACCAGATTCCTGTGAGGATTCTGACCCTGAATCCCATGGATTACTGAATCAGCATTCCGTGAGAAATCTGAATCAGAGTGCTGTGAACCCCAATCCTGTGAGGATTTTAAGCCAGAATCGTTTTAGGATGCTGCACTAGAATCCTATGAGGATGCTGCACTAGTATCCTTTGATGATTCTGATCCAGAATCCTGTGAGGATCCTGAACCAGAATCCTAAACTAGAATCTTGAGACGATTTCCAACCAGAGTCCTGAAGAAGAATCCTGTGAGGATCCAGAACTAGGATTCTTTGAGGATCCTGAACCAGAATCTTGTAAGGATTTTTAACCGGAATCCTGGGAAGATGTTGCACTAGAATCCTTTGGTGATTCTGAACGTCGCTCTGAAATAGTCCAACAGTGTTCCGTCCTGTTTCATGGTTCTACGACCGCAATGGCTTGCAACAAGTGTGAAGAAACGATCACTGATACGAAACGCATCATTTGTCGAGGATATTGCGGACACTCGTTCCACTTGACCTGAAGAGATCATTCTTCCAGAGATGTTCAGGTGGCTCATGAAAGAAATGTATTTTGGATGTGTGATGGTTGTGCCGACTTGATTAGTAGTGATTATTTTCGGAAAATCTCGCCACGTTATTCTAACGAAAATGTACATGACGAGGCATCTATCAAATGTCTCAAGGACAATATCGCAGAGTTGAAACAAATCGTTGGACTTTTATCTTCCAAGGTCGAAGCCAAACCGACCACACCTATAATGTCTACACCGTGGTCAGGATTAAATCGGATGAGAAGTTCGAGCAATGTCCTGAACTCGCCAAAAAGGAAACGTGTGGAGAGTCTACCTATGGAAAGGCCAACGATTATTCACGGATTTAAAGCAGCATCCGAATTGGTAAAAGCAGTTTCACCACCGGAGGAGTTGTTCTGGTTGTATTTATCTGCTTTCGATCCCTGCACATCCGAAGTGGATGTTTCCAATTTCGTTAGGAATTGTATGGGATTATTTGCAGAGGAGGAGGTGGTCGTGAAACTGGTTCCAAAAGATAAAGACGCAGCAACCCTCAACTTCATTACCTTCAAAGTTGGTATGGAATTATCGCTCAAGACATCTGCACTATCCAAGGGAAACTGGCCGGGAAACATTTACATCAGTGAGTTTGAAAACCAGCCAAAAAACCTACGGACAATCGTCAGAGTGACAGCGCTGTAGTGCCAACTTGGAAAGCTACGATACATCGATGGGAACTGGGACGCACACTTGCCCTCAATAGTTTGGAAGCCTCTCACCTACCCACCACAGTCGAGCCCCTATTGCCAGCGACCCACAGCATTCCTGGTCCTGTGTGTGGATTTGAGGAAGAGGTCTTCTGAAATTCGAATTCAGACAAGTACATCGCTCTATTGAACAATTCGTCCGCTGGAAATTTTGTCGTTTCTAGTTCTCCAGTATCAATCAGCTTCCATCGTACTTCAACATTCAGATCACCGGGACGCACGCCTGCCCCTAGCCTCTTGGAAGCCTCTGACTCGCCCACCACAATCGTGCCTCTCCTGCCAGCGACCTGCAGCCGTCCCGGTCTTGTGTTTGGGTCTGAGGAGGAGATTTTCCAACATTCATCAGCAGGCAAGGGCATCAAGGCATCACTTCTACGAACTATTCGTTGCTTGAGATATTCGTAGTTTCTAGTTCATCCATGTCAAATGATTCCTGTTGTACATCTTCGTTCCTGCCACCGGGACGCATACCTGTCCCTAGTCTTTTGGTAGCCTCTGACTCGCCCTCCACAGTCGAGCCCTTCCTGCCAGCGACCTGCGGTTGTGTGCGGTCCTGTGTGTGGTTCTAAGTAAGTGGTCTTCCAAAACCTAACGGCCTAACAAGTATACCGTCCATCCGCTGAGTTGTTCTCGCTCTGAAATACGTGTTGTGTCCAGTGTCACTCCGGCTTCTTTATGCTCCATAGCCCATTCGATCAATCAAGTCATCACCATCTACTACCGAAACGTCGGCGGTATGAACAGTGATATTGACGATATTCGAGTGGCCATTTCCGATCATTGCTACGACATAATTGTATTCACGGAGACCTGGTTAGATTCACGCATGCTCTCACCAAATATACGGTTGACTAGACTTGAAACGAAAAATGTCGAAAATCCCTCCTAGTTCTGCTTGGAGCAGGTCTGGATTAAACTCGGTGATCGAAGCTTGTTTCTCTGCGCAGTGTACATTGCTCCTGATCGTATACGTGATCTCGAACTCATCGCAACGCATTGGCAGTCGGTCTGCTCCGTATTGGAATCCACCAAAGCAAAGGACGAAGTTATCGTGTTAGGTGACTTCAATATGCCGGGGATCTCGTGGGCCAGAGTCCTGTTAGGAATCAGAATCTTGTTAGGAATCTGGACACGAATCATGTTAGGATTCTGTACAATAATTCTGAGAGGATTCTGAACCAGTATCCTGTACAAGAAACCTGTGAGGACTCCAATCCAGATTCCTGTTAGGAATCTGAACCAGAATCATTTGAGAATTCTGTACAAGAATTCTGAGAGGATTCTGAACCAGAATCTTGTAACCATTCTGAACCAGAATCCTGTAAGTATTCTGAACCAGAATTCTGTGAGGATTCTGTACAAGAATCCTGTGAGAATTCTGTGAAGATTCTGAGCCAGAATCCCGTGACGATTCTGAATCTGAATCCTGTAAGGTTTCAGAACCATAATTCCGTGAGTATTTCAAATCAGAACCCTGTCAAAGAAGAAAGAATCTTGAGAGTTCTGAGATGAATTTTGCGATGATACTTAAGCAGAATCCTAACTAGATTATACTAAAGAATTCTAAGAGAAGCCTGTATGCATAAGTTGTTGTTGCAGTGATATTAAACTTTTCGAAACATGTTGAAATATTGAAATCCAGTGTTGCAATATTCGACGATGCGATTTCAGATTAACATTTTGACTGCAGAGTAAAAAATATGTTGTAATATATGTATGTAAGTTGTACGTCAATCCTGACCCAAATGCAAAATCACATCCTTCAACCTTAAAAAATCGATTTATGGCGGATCCAAAAATTAATGGATTTAACAGTGAACATTTTTTTTTATTTAACGGTTACCAGAATTAAGAACATTGTAAGAAATACATAATCAAAGTACACAAGAAACTTTATGAAACTAAATGGTGTATATCTGTCTTTTATATAAATAAAAATGGAGTGGTGTTTGTATGTCACGAAATACTTGAGAACGGATGAACGGATTGGCGTCAGTTTTTCACAAATGCACACGGCAAGGGATACGACGTGTTCGTGTGAGAAAAAAGTTTGGAAAAGTCTCCGGAATAATCGAGAAAACCAGGGAAGACTAATGTGTCATTTTGTATGGGGGATTACATGACGTTTTATAACAGCCTACTTGATGGCAAGACGAAGTTTGCCGGGACCACTAGTTTAGAATATAAATTGTGCTAATCTTCATCGAGAAAAGTTCTCATGATGAGCTAAAGTAGAGATCGTGACAATACTCCATTTCTTCAGCAAACGAATCCGCATTTTGCAATGGAAACCTTTAACATGTTCATTACAAATTTCCCCTTTCAACTCATTCTACTGGTCAGGTCACCGACCAAACCAAGCAAATATGAAATATGTAAATCACCCCCACGAACTTAAACCAATGTCTCGAATTTGACATTTTAATGAGATCAGAAGGCAAATGCATTGACTTTTCACCGTTCGTCCATACGTGCTCGAGGGCTGGTGTTTGCAATAGTTGTCTAAATAGGTCAAACTGTGCGCCAATGCATTGCCGCAAACACCTTCAATCATTGCATCTACGAACTTACGAGCTGGATGAATTGTGCGGTCCCGCAGTGGTGGGTTTGATATAAGAAAGTGCAGTTCGCTAATGTAACTTGTGCAATTGTTCGGCTTGAAGCCATGCATTGAGCAATTATCAATCAGCCATAAGTGTTTCCCAATATCAAACGTGCAGAACTCACTGTAGATTGGCGTTCATGCGTTTAAAAGCATCCAAAAAGGCCTTAAGTGCATTGTAGTATCAAAAGAGCATAGGAGCAGAGGGTCTGAGGGTAAGAAACGCATTAAGGGTGACAATTGATCGTCGGTGCAGCACTCGGCACAAGATACAGATATAGAAATTTATTTTAATCCACGGCGGTGCTCCTTCACCCATCAGTCAAGCCACTTCTACAGGTTGTCTTCGGCGAAACAAATCACTAACGAAGGGTACTAAGAAGGGCTCGAGCGTAGCCCTTTGTCTGTTTTAAAACAAGTCACGTTATCTGTGTCTTAGGATCATGTTAGCCTCGAATTCGACTTTAAAATTAAAAAAAAAAAAAAACAAAAAGTCGAACCATCGTGGGGAGGAATTATTGTGAAAAAAGGTTCAAAATTAATGTTATTTAGAAACTTTGGACGCCTGTATGTCAGAAACAGTTTTATATGAAATTATACTTTCTTCGGTAAAGGTAGGGAAAGGTCTCATAAAATCCATATGCAGAATTTAAGAAAAATCTCGCGGAAACGTACCAATGGAAGGAAAATTTTCAAAAAACGGATCACTTTCAAATAAGTTACTGCTAATCGAATTGTTCTGGGGTCATATTGACCCCAGAAAACAGACAAAGGGTCAACAGAGCCGGTCCACACAGTGACTCAATTGTAGCGGCTTTCTTGTCTGGTACTGGTCTGGTTGATCTTTGTTCGAAGTTCGAAGCCAATGAAATCATGTCACACGTGGCCTTTCGATGAGTGCGGCAAGATGTCCTGAGGCTGTGTAGAATTTCTCAACGCAACCACGGCCACCGTGTTGCTGTCAGCCTTTTGATGCATTACAAATTTAACTAATATAGTGGTAGCGACAACACTAAGCCGAAGCCAACTAGGTTGGTGGTTGTTCTTGATCGGGACAATAGATCATTTTCTTTTGGCACCCCGACACCTAAATGGAGTTGACCCCTGGCCTTTTCGAATAAATGATTGAAATTTGTCGACTACCACGCCATCAGATCAGAGCTGATCTCACCAGCGGCGTCCAGCCGAACAACTAAACCTAGTAACACCCCCAAGTTATGGGAGAGATTGAATCGTTATTGCGATTGCCGTTGGAATACATCTGATGTGAACCTCACCGAAAACCTGCTGTCCATGGTGTGTACCTATCTTTATTCGCGGTGGAGAGTTTTTTTTTAAATCTACATAAGTGATTGATATACGCGACACAGATTCTCGCGCCTTCAACCCTCAGAGTGCTGTCAATGATCCAGTTTAGTTTGGGTCGGTTTGCGAGTTTTATTGTGTGAATGAAATGTTGTATGGCATGCCTTCATCAAAGGGGTCGTCCACAAATGACGTAGCCTTTTAGGGGGGGAGGGGGGTCTTCACGAATTTGTGACGAAGTGTGACGAGGGGGAGGGAGGGGTCCTAGCTAGTTGACGTAGCATTTTGAATCGAGTCCGTAAAAAGAAAGGCGCTGAGAAAAATTGCATACAATTATTTTTTATGACACTGCTTTTTTTTACTTATTAACTTGGGTTATAAAATTATGATTAAGCTTCAAAAAATTCATATGACAAGATTGAAAAAATATCTATGAAACTTCAGATTTTCTTGATAAATGCAATCAAACAGATGTTTCGAAGCTTTAAATAATTATGTGAATATTATATTATATTCGTGTCCAAATTAATAAATTTATAAATAAACGAAATAAGTTTAATTAATTTATTAAAAATCAATGCTCTAACTACTAGGAGACAATTTTTTTTGCCATTTGTTAACATGACATAAAGTCAGCCGTTTTAGTTTTATCCATATTTTCTGTTGGGGCTTTATTTCTTCAATAAAAAAAAAATTTGCTCTTCTTGGCAAATATTACATTTAAAGCAAAATTTTGTTAATAACTCGGTAATTTTTAAGATTAATTCAGTATGGAAACGATAAGGAAAATCATCTGAAATATTAATAGAGATTATTGTATTTGTATAATAATCGCTAAAATTTTCTAAACATTCCAAATATTTCAAGTTTAATCTTTTATGTATCTGGCCATTGTTTGCTAAAATGATTTGAAATTGGATAATATTAACGATGATTCATTTCAAATTAATATATTTTCTGGATAATCTTCATTGA
Source organism: Aedes aegypti (assembly GCF_002204515.2). NCBI lineage: Eukaryota > Metazoa > Arthropoda > Insecta > Diptera > Culicidae > Aedes > Aedes aegypti. The sequence goes on from NC_035109.1 coordinate 332,559,678, forward strand.
AATCTATTTCCTAACAACTAATAATTTAAAAAAAAAAACAATTATCTAATATAACGAAATGTGTGTTCAATATGTTGTAAAATATATTGGACCCCAACTCGACAGTAACGACCTTCGTCAATCCAATCAATTTTTTTTTCACATTTTTTATAGTAAACTTGTTTTTTATGGTAAGAACAGCAATAGTAATATAATTTAGTCTATAAGAAGCTGGAAACCAAAACCAAGGAAAATGTTTATTTAAAACTTTTCCAAATTACTTTTGAGCGCTACTGTATATCAAACTGTTAGAATAGATTATCCTTTCATTTCAGTCAGTAATCAATACCAAACTTTGTATTGAACTTCTCAATTCCATTTTTTTGTTTCATCCCAGTCACTAAGGAAAACAAATAAAAAAATAGGAGGCGGTGCTCGATATGCTACGTATTTTCCAGGGGGGAGTACCAGCATTTGTGACGAAATGCTACGAGGGGGGAGGGGGGTGTAAAAAATCAGTGAAAAAATGCTACGTCATTTATGGACGGCCCCAAAGAGAAAATAAAGTTTCAGGTATACCATCCGCAGTATGCAACATCTTTAACCGTGACGCAGATAGATTCGCTCTTGGTGGCGCGTTACGGGGTGATATCTAACAATATTGTATTCTTGATGTAACTGTTCTTGTGAACAGTTATCAGTTAACGTTGGAAGGGTATAAGAAAGTAACAAGCCGCTTAGACTCACCTAATTGATTAAGCTGGTGAGAATGTCGATGTGTAGAAAGTACTCAATCCACGCCTGTCGTATGATTCACGAGACAAGGTCTTCTAGAGTTCTAGAGCTTATCTATTTCTTAGCTAACCTGGTAGGCTAAGGCCTGTTTGGCCTCTGCTGTAGTGCTACATAGGAGACGTCTCCATTCGAATCGGTCCGCGGCTGCCCGTTGCCAGTCACGCATTTTGTGAAGGGGTCCGCAGATCGTCTTGGTTGGTTCTCTCAGCAGCTTGTGCAGTTCATGGCTCATCCCAGAGCTTATCTATACGTTGCTAGAAAATACATGATTTCGAATGAGGTAGGAACTAATTATTAGCTTTTAGAATAATCTTATCATTTCTGGAATAAGGTAAGGAACCATAATATCTGATGCGCTGGAACCTGTATATAAAGGGCTTCATAAGTAAAAGCATATGCTACTAGAGTACCGATGTGTGATCAAAATAAGTATCATTATGCAAGTTTAATGATATCTGTAAAGTAAATCAGGGTAGAAGTTCGCAGTGAGATTTTTCCTGCTCATCCAACAGAAACTCTGGAAACACTGTATTTGTTTGATACCGTAGTAGGTCAGCTGTTCACATTTATAAGCATAAACTATTCCATCAAAGTATTACGAAGTATTTCATGAAGTAGTGTTTAAGCATTTTTTAAGCCGTTCTGATCCAATATTGAGAAAGTGTTCAATAATAGTTTTAAATGGTAAAAGTTTGAAAAAATTAAAAAAAAACTCTAGTTACTTTTTAAGATGTTTTTGAGAGGGCATTTGATTTGACGTAAAAATTTTAGTAGGTACTTCTAGTAGGAGACGTTTTTGTAGTTACCTCGGCATTAGGACAAAGGTTCGCAGGCGCTGTGGGGCAAATGTTCGACATAGTAAAACAATCAAAATACATTTGAATACTTAAATTTGACACATTAAGGCTATGTAGCCCGTCATTCGTTTTGACAACCATGTTGACATTGAAGCTCACAATTTTAAAGTGAAAAATCTCATAGTTAATATTGGCTCGGAAAAGTAACATTATATGCGCTCATGTGCTGATACTTTTTCAGCTAATATCAATTCACTGTAATATCAACTGATTTTCATTAATTTGAAATTGTGACATGATTTTGCAAGAATCATCAATGACATGATGTAAAAAGACTACTCGAAATGGAAACAAACGTCATTTCGTCTTAGAAAATTGTTTCGAATCACTAAAATCTAGTCTAGTAACCTTTGATAATGGGCATATAGGGAGAGAAAATCAGGAATGAAAATCACATCGAAATAGAGAGATATCGTGATGTGGCGAGTGAAAATGTATACAGAATGAAGAGACCGAAAAAAATAATCGACTTAGAGATGTAGAACATCGAAATGTGGAGAGCTCATTTGAACTTTTCCTTCAAGTGAATGCTATCAAGCTTTTTACGCTTGCTTGACATAAACTTTGATTCACCCATTTCTGATTTATTCTGATATTTCTTAGAGAAACTTAACTAAGATTTCTATCTGTTATGGTTCGCGAGTTATGTTTTTTGAAACAAATAAGTTAGGGTGATCCTGAAAAACCAGTTTTTTCTTGATAACTTTTCATACGACAATTTTTCGCAAAAACTTTGTTCAGAGCGCTCTTAGAACTTTTGATTGCGCAACTTTTTGCCGAACTTCTGTTCTATCTCTTATAGTTGCAGAGTTTTCAGAGATTTTCTTCGAAAAAAATGTTGTTTTCAAATTCCGATATCTCTGAATGGCGCAAACGGGTTCTCAAGCTTTTTGGGTCCTTCGGCAAAGTTGTTCAAAAATGATTATTCTGAAACATTGTAGAACATTGTATAGGCCTTAATGCGTCAACAAAAAAGTTTATATTCTGATCTCGTGAACCATCCGGGCCATTTCGACTGAAAAAAAATGTCTAAAAAAATTTGAACCACCCCTTTCTGACACTTCTTATCACGGTGTACTATATTAAGAAGGTGATATATTCCGAAAACTGACAGGTACTTGACTACGTCATTCCTATCCATCTCGAACAAATATGCGAATGATCTAGTAATCCGGATGGTATATGGTACGATAGGAGTGACGTCACATGTTTACAGTCAAACTTGATGTTTACATCAGTAAAGAGACTGCCTTGTTAATTTTTATGCCGTGCTTTTTCATACACTATTATTTTTATATCTGAATCAAAGTAAGCTTGTTGAGGGAAAAAACAGTTATGTTAACATTGGAAACTTATAAGCTTTCATTTTTGTGTTTTGAGAACGTCAATTGAAAACTTATTTCCAATATTATTCTAATTATTTACTTTTCGATTGATAATATGCGGACATCAACGAAATGAAAAATCGGCACGGGTACGAACTAATAGAGATCATATTCATGCCATACCTGACAAAATCCTAAACTAATTGAAAAGCAGGAAGCAGGTGGTGAACTCTTTTGATAGATTTCTGAAGACAATTTACAGGTCTGATGCCTTTTAGGTTGCTATTTTTTAGAACATTGCTCACTTGGTACCCAACAATATGGCGATTTTTGACGAAAAATGAGCGTGTGAACCAATTTTTTATTCAACATAAGCATAACCAGATGTCTGTGCACTTCAGCTAATGAAGAAGCCCATGCCCGAAAAACCTCTAATTAGGCGCGGTAAAAGGCATGCCATATCAGGATAATCAATGTGTTCTGCAGCTTATAATACAGGTGCAAATTGAGATAGCCCAGTTTTCAACTCCTCAATTATTTATTTACAAAACTTCTCTCCGATTAGGTATTTTGCACAATTTAACCCGCAAATCTTTTTTGTTATATAAATGTGGTAAGTATGCGATTTTCCAAGTCCGTGCAAGAAGGTTCCTGTTAATGGAAGCAGAAACATATGAGAAGGTTGTGCAATAAGACATAACGATGGAGCTTAATATTGCCTAATAAAGTTGGCTGTGCGTAGAATATTGTATGTTCGGCCAATTGTTAGAAAAGGCATTTCGACGAAGTTGGATTTTTCTCGGAATCCATGCAAGATACCCTAGTTCGTAAGTAGGGCGCATTTGAGCGCATCCAGTTGCGAATCGGATGCACCACTTCCGTAGTTAAATATCTCTCATAGGTTCTGAGAAAAATACAACTTCGGCGAGGAACCATTTTTAACTTTATACCGCGCCGACTAATACTATGTCTTTGGCTCTGTCATATTTAATCTATCTTTGTTCTTCAGGATCTTTTTCATTATGCCTTAAATCGTATAATAATGATTATTAAGAAATAGGTATATAATTAATACTCAAAAAATTGAATTCGAGGAAAATTCAGTTGCAAAACAAATGAGGAAACAGTGAGAAAATTATTGACAGTCGAATTAACAATCTCAAAGAACAGCCTACTTTGACCAAACTATAAAATCAGTAGGCACCAAATGTCAACATCGTGTCACCCCCTGTTGTTTTATAGCGAAAGTAAAAAACTGGATATTATTTTTAATTGAAATGAGATTTAATCCCTTCTTATTAGCAGCAGTATTTTTTTCTTATTGTAGAGTGAAGGTCCTTCGGTGCCCGGTGCCTAAAATAATATAGAAGAGATAAAGTTTCTGTAGATAAATTATCAATTTTTAATTAACATTATGTTTAATTATCTCTTATTACTATGAAAGCAAGTCACATTTAAACTCTCTATAGCTCATTCGAAATGTAATGAGTTACTCTTACTTCGTAGGTATTTTAACAAGAATATTTGTTGTATTTTGTTTGCTAATTTATTACTTAACCCCTCTACCGGCAGCTTCACTTTTTATCGCTAAAAAATATTAAAATGGCGATAACTTTTTTATTTCTCAATATTTTTGCACCATTTTTACACAAGATCTCAAAAAACCCTTTTAGGTTATGAATTTATGTCGCTATTAATCATTGATGATCTAGTTTTGAAGATATACCGATGTTCCTTGGGTGACCGACATACTCCATGTAAAATGTCTTTGGCGGCCATTCTGTTTTTGCGTAATCTATCAAAAAATAAAGTATGTACTGTACAATGACAAGTAATAAAGTGCTTCTCTGAAAAAAAAAATCATACAAATCGGTTCAGTATTCTTGGAGAAATCTGAAAACTACGGTATAAGGTTTTTAAAGATTTAAAGATCTTTATTTGTCCAGCGTGGTACCAGAAACATAAAAGCTTATTACTCAGAGACGAATGAATTGAAATGCTTTATTTTTTCACAACATACTGGCATTAATGTATCATTTCGAGGAGTAAATATCCGAATACGATATAAATTCTGTAGCCTGAGATATTCATGTGGGTGCCGGTAGAGGGGTTAAACTTGCAACAGTATTCGAAGAACACACTTCAAAAATATTGCAAATTTTCTCAGCATTAGATCGACTAAAACAAAAAAAAAAATGCGTTATTAGAATCGTAATCATATGTTCTTTGTGTAGCTAAAGTTCGGCGGCTGAAAAATCTGAAAACCAATTATTAATAATAAAATAGTCATTTAAGCCATCGTGCGAAAGCTTGAGTTCACCCCTCAGTATGCTGTATTGTGCAAAAGTTAAATTCTGTGAAATAAATAAACTATAAACTATCAAAACTATTAAAACTATTAGGACTAATGGCATAATTATTACGAAAGTTATTTGCGTGCAGCTTAGGTGAACGTAAACTTTTGCACGATGACTTGAATGACTGTTTTATCGATATAGTTGTCAGATTTTTACGACGATATTTTGTGAGTGTTCTCCATACAATATAGGATTACGGTTCTAATTACAACTGTTAATTTTAAGGCTCAAGAATCCATCATTCAATCATCAGCAATCATCAAAAAAGAAAAACCAGTTTTTTCGTTCAAAATTAAAGAAATCCTGATATCGACGGCCACCAGTACAAGGTCCCTACGCACCATTTGTTTATCGATTTCAAGACGGCATACGACAGTATTGACCGTGTAGAGCTATGGATACCATTGACGAGAACAGTTTTCCCGGGAAGCTCACAAGATTGTTTAGAGCAACCATGGACGGTGTACAAAACTGCGTGAAGATCTCGGGCGAACACTCCAGTTCGTTCAAGTCTCAGCGGGGACTACGACAGGGCGATGGACTTTCGTGCCTGTTGTTCAATATTGAGCTTGAAGGTGTCATGCAGAGAAACGGACTTAAGGGGACACGGGAGACCGTGTTATTTTCCCTATCTTTCGTCTCACTCTATCAATAATCATCAAAACTTTGTGGAAGCAAATCTCGAGTTTTAGTGAACCGATGAAGCTGAAAATTTATCAGGTTGTGCACTACATAGATAGAATCATAGTGATACATTTTCGCATCGATATATGGAGTGGTTCTTGAGATTTGCTTCTTGAAGTGGATAGGGTGATTATGATGACGTCCCGTGCGGCCTTAACTGCCGAGGCACTATTTTCACGAGATCCGACCAATTCGTTTGCTTTGCGGACGACATGGACATTATTGGGAGAAAATTTGAAACGGTGGCAGATTTGTTAACCCGCCTTAAACGCGAAGCAACGAGAGTCGGGCTAATGGTGAATGCGTCGAAAACAAAATACATGCTGGTAGGCGGAACTGAGCACGACAGGGCCCGCCTAAGAAGCAGTGTCACGATAGACGGGGATACCTTCGAGGTGGTGGACGAGTTTATCTACCTCGGAACCTTGCTGACGGCTGACAACAATGTTAGTCGGGAAATACGAAGGCACATTATCGGTGGAAGTCGTATCTAATATGGGCTCCAGAAGAACCGCGGTCAAGAAAGATTCACCCCCGCACCAAATGCACGATGTACAAAACGCTCATAAGACCGATATTCATCTACGGGCATGAGACGTGGACTATGCTCGAAGAGGACTTGTAAGTTCTTGGGGTTTTCGAACGCCGAGTGTTAAGAGAAATCTTCACCGGCGTGCAGGAGAACGGTGAATGGCGGCGAAGAATAAACCACAAGCTCGCTCAACTCTACGGCGAACCCACTATCCTTGAAGTGGCTAAAGCTGGAAGGATACGCTGGACAGGGCATGTTGCAAGATTGTCGGACAACTGCCCTGTAAAGATGGTGTTCACCACGAATCCGATCGGAACAAGAAGGCGTGGGGCGCAGCGAGTCAGGTGGATTGACCAGGTGCATCAGGTATGGTGTAGGCAGCATAATGTTAATGTGATATGAAAGGAATCAAATCGTATAACATATGTGTAAAAATCAGCAAATTTCAAGCGTTGATAGTGATAGCGAGCAACTTTGGTTAGTGCAACATCCCTACAGATAGTATGATCAAAGTTCGTCAAACATTTGGCTCCGCTCACCGGTTCACAGAGTTTTCAGCTACATAATTATACTATCATTGATACGAAAGTCAATAAATTAGTCGTAAATTCATACTATTTGATACGAATCCGGATTTTAAATGCAAAATATCTCATCTGCTAAGAGAAGGAGGGACTAAGATTTACAACCCTCCACTTTCTCGTATAGACTTAACTGACTTTGACATGATTTAAGCCTTATTTACCTACATGGTCCAGAAGAGTGAACAAAATCGCAGAAACTGTATCGAGTGTTCAATAAAAAATGAGAACTTTTCCAGCTATATAGTAAAAAAATTGTATCAAAATTGAAATTATTCGCGTTCTGAGGTTTTGAAACATATTCATGAGTGTTACTAGAGCGTTCATTTCCCGGCCATTTTTCTTGTCCCGGGATTTCTTAGCTTTTCAATAAAACCACTATTTCCGTTGAAATAGAAACAAATTTTCAGCTGTATAATGTTTGAACAATTAAATTTAGCCAAAATGCTATGATAATATAGTAATTATCATAACGTGATATACCGAAGCGTGGCAAAATGAATGTTTTTTTTTGCCACACAATTATCTACAAAATTAGAACTTTATTTTACAGAAAAAGTGCGAATGAAATGAAAAGCAGTTGAGAGATGGAGCAAATAGATATAGGGTAGAAGCACCAGTTTTGGCCATACGCCAATTGTAGCCATAGTGGATTATACACCGTTTTACATAGCCAAACAGCATGAAACCTTTCGAAATGCGTAGATCACATTCCCATGATGGAGCTACATTCATGTACACGTCCAAATTGATTCAAAACATAAGAAAAACAATTCATTGTCCTTATAATTTTAACTCTCATACACTTAATTTGGCCAGGGTACTTCTAATTTGGCCACTCTCATGAGAAATCAATGCGATTGGCCAATTTAGGAACCGAAGTTAAATCTCTGGCCAAAACTGGTTCTGGTGCCCTATATCAACCACCGAGATTTTTACAGCGAAAAATGGTTTTGGCTCAGTTTTGGTATTTTACATACATAATATGGATTGAAAGCTTGCATATGACATATTTGTAGTATAAATGCGGCTTCCCATTTAATTGTTATTGACATTTTCTCTTAGGCTGGCCAAAACCGGTGCTTTTACCCTATGTTGGTTGTTTCGAGATATTTTCCAATGTCAAATGTATGAACTTAATACTATTATTGCGGCGTGGTAAAATTAAACAGCAAAGAAAATTAAAAGCGATATTTGAAAGAATAGTGATAAAATCGAGAAACTACTGTATAACATATTATCTGTCACATATGTTTTCAATAAAGTAATTAAACAAAAATCAAAGCTTAACTTTACTAATGCATACTTTTCAAAATTTTCTTTTATTTAAATGTAAGTATGGTCAACATTCAAGTCAAACACACAATAAGCACTAAACAAAAAGTTTTAACAGTCATCAAAACTTTGTAGAACAAGAGAAACGATAAAAGATCGTTTAAGATATAGATGGATTATACAGAAGGGTAGTTTTTAAAAATTATAGACTGAAATTTAAATGTGGTTACTTTCAGATTAGCTTTCTTTTACCTGAGAGTTTGAAAACTGCTAATGTTGAAAAGGTACGCAACAAATGATATGCGCAACTAGACCAACAACAAATCGATAATATTGACTTGTCATGAAAGAACCTAACAACCTATTCTATTTATTTATGATACTTTGTATCGAGGGTAAATTTCATTATTTTGCATTTAAATTAATTGGTTATCATCCAATTTTGCGATCATCCAAGACTCCCGGGATGTTAGCATTTATATCCCGGGAAACGGGAAATCCCGAAATTACACAAATCCCGGGATTTTATCTCCCGGGATGTCACTTTATATTCTTCGAAAGTTAAAAAAAGGTCCATTTGGAGATGCATTCGAACACGAAACTTTTTGGGTCAATCATGTAACATATTCTCCCCCTATAATGGAGAACCTATCTACACCTCCACTGTACTAAAAGATCTCAATGTGATTATGAATGAAAATGAAATGGGATAAAAAAATATTTCCTTTTGCTCTCACTTTCATTGCCAGATACCACTCGAAAAATAACGATATCCGACACTTGGTGGGGCCGGATAGTGAACCACCATAGTCACGCAATTGAAAATCACATTCAATAAGCTCTTGTCCTCTGGCGTTGTCGAAGTAGTCGTCGTCGTGACGGTCTGTTGAGATGGCTCTGCTTTTGGTGCTTTTGGTAGGTACTCGAAGCGTGTGAATTGCACCTAATAATAAAGGGGCCTTCCTTGGCCTAGTGGTAAAGTCCGTGGCTGCAAAGCAAAGGCATGCTGAAGGTGTCTGGGGTCGACTTTCGGTCGGGCCAGGATCTTTTCGTTATGGAAATTGTCGTCGTGTCTGTCACATGATAGGGCTTGTCCATAAACCACGTGATCATTTTTAAGGATTTTCAAACCCCCTTCTTCCACAAATTTGTATGGACCGTGGTCTTTGACCAGCCACACCCCTCACCCTCTAAATGACCACGTGGTTTATAGACAGCTCCATTTACGAATGCGAAAAATGGCAATTTTGAAAAAAAAGCTATCATTTAATAACTGTGGGTGTGCTCTTAGAACACTAAGCTGAGTAGCAGGCTTTGTCCCAATGGGAACGTAACGCCAAATAGAAGAAGAATACAGTCGCTGACACTGTACGTTGGATGCGTCTGTCCCAAGTCCGCACGATCAGCGTCGTCGTGTGTGGTAAGGTTGCGGCAATTATGGATCGTTTGGAGGATTATTTGTCTTCTCAGAGAACTGTTGACGTCAAGTGTGGCGGTAAATTGATTTTGAGTCGAGGATGAGGACCTCGTCTTGAGGTGTTGTTGGTTTGTGATATATACAATGTATTACATTGGGAGAGTTGGTTTCTGCATTGCAGATAGTTTTAATCAACAATATATCCTTAAACTATGGTGCAGACTGGTGAAAACCATTTGATCGTCGACAAACAGGAACAGGAACATTGATGGGATAATTGTATGGCTCCTAATAAGCATAAGCGATCAATGGGCTGTTGTACTTCATGAAGGAGCTGGTGTAGCTGGTGGCATGGGCTGGTGCGTAGGTCAAAGCTGCAGGGGCAGCATGAGCAATGGCAGCTGGCTGAGCAATAGCAACGGTCTTGGCGGCCAATGGGGCGGAGTAGGACAGAGCTGGAGCGTAGCTGCGAGCGTAGGACAAGGCTGGAGCAGCAGAGTAGGTCAGAGCTGCAGGAGCAGAATGAGCGATGGCTGGCTGGGCGATGGCGAGGGTCTTGGTGGTTGTCAGTGGAGCTGAGTAAGACAGAGCTGGAGCGTAGCTACGAGCATAGGATACAGCTGGAGCGGCCGAGTAGGACAGAGCTGGGGCTGCTGAGTAGGATAGAGCTGGAGCATAGCTTTGAGCGTAGGACAAAGCTGGAGCAGCATAGGTACGGGCAATTGGTGCGGCGTATGTTTGATGAGCAATTGGGGCAGCATAAGTCTGATGAGCGATTGGAGCAGCGTAGGTATGTTGGGCAATAGGAGAACTGTATCCGTAGGACAGAGCCGACGATTGAAGCGAGCTATAGGCCAGTGGTGCAGCTTGGTAAGTAGTGGCTGGTTCCAGATATCCAGCGCTGGCGTAGGCCAGGCAGGCAAACAGAACAGCGATCTAAATGAGAATATAGGATTTAACCTTTGCTTAATGTAATACTGGATTTTGTATTTTACCTTAAAGGCCATTTTTGTAGATATTTGCAGATGTTTGCACTAGAACAGGACACTGAAGAATGATGCTATTCCAAAATGCGAATCCAATATTTATATAAAAAACCCATCCACAAATGACCTTCCATAATAGTAAACTTCTTAATACATTTTATTTTCCAACTGTTTTCATCGCGCCAAGCGGATGGGTATCTTCTTACGCCTCTCGGTGATCGGAAAAGAACCACTCAGGTGTGACGTTCTCCTACAGCCAACGATAAACCGTTTTCGTTTGCTTATGTCCAGAATAACCAAAATGCATCGAAGGACAACCAGTAAAGAGACCAACTGAGATACATTCTGGGATTACGGTTCTCCAGAGCTGGTTGACATTTCTCATAGAGGCAGATTCCCGTGGAAGTTGACTCTGACCTTAAACTGCAACTTACCATCTGTACTCGTTTCACGCATAACTGGTTTGTGAAAGTATGCTGACTGCATGTTGCAATCATACTGGTTTATTGACTCACACGCAACTTACTGGCGGTGAAATATTCTCCAAATTTACATAATCGATACTGATCACAATAATCAGCTGTTCGTCCCTGCCCCACAAGCGATAAAAATTAACGGATTCATTCTTACTACAGCAATAAACATAAAACTGCCGCATTAATGATCATCGTTCCACCTGATAATAACATCTTCTCCAATTCACGATGACACATTTCTTAATTTTGCGATGGAGGCTTGGCTCTGGCGCTTGGCCTGAGAACTGCAATCGACACGCTTTAACTTTACCGTAGCACCGACACTACTGCATGCATAATTGATTACCCAGTCTCCGAAGATGATCATCTTAATCACCGGTGATGACCATCATCTTCAGAAAGCAGAAGCACCTTCGCTAGCTCTCAGTGCAAATTGAGATTAGCGGAAAGGAAAAAGGTACACAATATTGTGCGCTATGGATATTATCAAGCTGATGGAAAAAATGGATTTACCGTTTTAAATGATTTTCAAAGATCCCTTTTCAAAAAACGCCTATTGTGTCAGCTGATATTTTAAATTTGATTGTTAATTACATGTTTTGAAACATTTCAATCTATGTAGCGGTAAACGCGGTATTCAGCAAGGAATCTATGACATTTGGTCGAAAGACATTTGGTCGAATGACATTTAGTCGAATGACATTTGGTCGAAAGTACATTTGGTCGAACGGACATTTCGTTGAATGGACATTTGGTCGAAAAGGTTTGTTTGAACAGAAAGCATAATACATTTGATCGAACCGACATTTCGATGAAAGAACATGTGGTCGAATCTAAACAGTATGGAAGCAAAGTTTTACGTTTAGTATCATTATCGTCTTGAGGAGCATTTTTCCGCTAATACACAGAGTGATTGAATTATTGAAACAGGTATCAGCCATTTTACCAACAAACTATATACGGTTAGAAAATTTTGTTATTCAATTTGATGCACCCTATTCTCCAATCATACTGATCAACATTCTGCTTTTTCGTTTTAACTGATCTTAAATAGAGACAAATCAACTTTTGTCACCTCTGCCAAATCGTCTATTCATACCCGTTACTTAGAATCAATACAATTTTCTCGTTCAACTATTCAAAGCTTCCACTGCAAACTCTGTAATGCACCCAATGTCATCAACACCAACAGCAAAGTCATATATTTGCTTAAGGAATGTTATTAAACTTTTTTCCTTGAAACAATTTTTCCTGCCGTTTTGAGTCTGATTTCTGCATTCAATAATCTTACCCACGTTCGTCAGCTGCAATACCCGAAATTGAAAGAAAGATCTCGAGCACTCTCGCTGAATGCTTCTAGCAGATGAAGATCAGCAGTTCATTACGAAGAACGATGACATTCAAAAAGAATAATGAATTCAACAAATTATCATGTTCACATCGTTGAGCAGTTTTTGGGAAAGAATGATGATATTTTAAAAGAATAATAAATTCACTAGATCTAAATATTCCAGTCAATGTATAAAAAACTACTTCTAAAAAGATTATTTGAATAACCATCGATATCCAATGCCATTTGAGCCTCTTATTGTTAAGATTGTTTATTTTGTAATGTTTTTAGAATACATGAAGAGGTTTTCTGCCTTTTTGAGAAAGATTTCGGTTAGAAACCACTTAAAGGGGTTTTTTCCATCTTCCAAAATTTCAAGTTAAAAATAAATAAATAAATAAATAAATAAACATCGATATCCTTGATATTGGCATAACTTTAAATCATTAACAAATACATAGACGTATGAAATTTAAAAATATGACTACAATAATGTCCCGTTTTTCATTCAACAACAGGTAATAATTCAGATTATTTAAATGAATACGTTATAGTGCCAACTTTGCATAACTTAGAAAACAATAATCAATTTTCCCAAATGATCTCTCAAAAAACATTTCAAAATAAGCTTTCGACCAAATGTCCATTCGACCAAATGTCCCTTCGACCAAATGTACTTTCGACCAAATGTCATTCGACCAAACGTCATTCGACCAAATGTCATTCGACGAAATGTCCTAAAGCCTTCAGCAAGTTGAGTTGAAATCGCACCGGTCGAGGAGTTTTTCTGGTTGGATTATTTTTTCGACGTCACAAGGTTTTTAATAATGAATAGTTTTATTTCATTAACCCAAAAGAAAATTTGTTGTAGAAAGTTAAACATAACACTTCCGCAAAACAAAAATCCTCATTTGTTGAACAATTTACATCTTTTACTATCTTTCGTAAGGCAGAGCTTTGATTCTATAAATAATAATCCATTTTTCTTTGATACCAGATCACTTTAGTAATACAGTAGACTCTCCACAACTCGATATTCTATAACATCATATTTTATATAACTCGATGAATTTTACGGTTTCTTCAAATTTCCATACATCGTATTCTTCATAAATCGATATTGCATAGCTCGATGTCGCGTGTAAGGTTATTTTTTTTCATAACTCGATATCCTTTTAAAAATTCTTCCCATTCAGTGAAACTTAGACCACTTCTTGTATTGTGATTTACAAATTGTAATGAAAGATAAAAATATGGAACTAAGAATATTGCTTGCCAGTAAAAATATCATAAATTTTCGAGTACACAGCTATTTTTTTACAAAAAAATATTTTGCAAAGTTACAAACAAAAATAATATTGGTAGCTGACATAAGTGCAAACCTGACAAAGCATTTCTGAACACGTTCGACGCGGTCAATCTGCACAGCGTGATACGGGCTCCAGACCACAACGCCGTATTCCAAAGGGCTGCGAACCAACTAGATGTATATTGTTTTCAGGCAGTAAATATAATTGAAATCCCGAGTGTTCCTTATGATTACATCGAGTACTGCGTAGGCCTTAGCTAATAGCTATCACTGACAATATGTGCTCGTTGAAACGCAGTTTGTTGTCCAGGGTGATACCTAGATCTTTAATGGTTGAAACTTTTTTCAACGTATTGAACGCTCTTTTCAACGCTTTGCATCTAATACTCAAAAAGAATTGGAGCGCGAATTCGTGAAAAGGTAATGATGTTGCATTTTTTGTACGTTAACCTCCATTCCGTTTATCTCGCACCAAATCAGAACTTTGTCAACATCTGCTTGTAATGCACAGCAATCCACTGGAGAGGACACCACACGAAAAATTTTCATGCGTACATGCTTTTCAATGATTCTAATAATTCGCTGCAAAGATCATTCACGAAGAGTACTTACGAAGAGAAGGGGATTGATGTGGCTTCCCTAAGGGGTCATGCACAAATTACGTCACGCTCCTGGGGGGGGGGGTGGGGGAGGTGGTCAAGTCAAGCGTGACAAGCCTTACAAAATTTTCAGAGGACTCATACAAAAAACGTGACAAAGGGGGGGGGGGGAGGAGGTCGAAAAATTCTAAAATTAGCGTGACATAATTTGTGTACCATCCCTAAGGAACACCCGACGAAATGCAAAACGGATCCGATTTGACTATTCCAAGCTTTATGGAAGCAGAGCGTTTACTGAGATACGAAGAAAACCATTTGTTCAGCCTATCAGGAAATCCAATCAGCTTCGATCACAAGTTGGTGAGGGAAACGATCGAAAGCCTTCGAGAAGTCGATGTATACTGCGTCAATTTGCTGTCGTTTATCTATTAGATTGACCAGTAAAAACACATTACTCATGAGGTTTGTTGTAGTTGAGCGCTTTTTCATAAATCCGTGCTGATCGACTGCAATGATGTTACGCACCGCCGGCTAAAGAAAATCTAATACCATACTCTCAAAAACTTTCGGCAGACAGTTCAGAATAGAAATTGCTCTTTAGTTCGTAACATCATGAACATTTCCAGTTTTGTGAATTGGCGTGATCGACGCTTCCTTCCATCTCGATGGAAATGTGCTTTCTTCGAGCGAACGATTGAAGAGTAGTGTAGCCGGTACAGCCAACGAAGAAGAACACTGTTTGATGAATTGCCGGTAATAAATGTAATATATTGTTAATAAAATCTTAAATTAGTTTTACCAAATTAGGATGATAGTGATTTCTAATAACACAGAACACCTAGATATAAGAAATGAATGTAATGCACAAATTAAAGTAAATTACTGCAGGCAAAAAAACTATGTATCGAAAATCATTCGATTTAAAAAGAAACAGTATTACAGCTCCTTAATAGATAACAATCGTAACAACAGTAGAAAAGTATGGAACATTATGAACCAAATTATAAGTAAAAAAATAACATCAAATATTTACAAAGCTGTAAGGGAAATAATTGTTGGAGGATCAGTTGTATCCGACAGGACGGGGATTTGCAATGCTTTTAACGGATATTTCGTTGATATCCCACTTCAATTACACAGAATACTTCAATCTCAGTCTAATAATCGACAACAGGTGTGTACTTTGAACAGAAGTTTAACAAATTCAATAATGATGTTGCCAGCATATATCAACGAAATAGGAAACTATATTCATAATATGAAGAGTTCAAGCTCTGCTGGAGTAGACTTCCCAGACAACCAAAATGTACATATAACGAAATCCCCTTTTGCGTTATGCGATGCTTATATGTGCGAAGATTCCGTATAAGATGTCGTCAAACAGCCTTATGCGCACAAAAGTGGAGGCGATATATGTGCAAAATTTATATGATGAAAATTAACATACAATGCGGGTGTATGGATTTTATTACGAATTAATTTGTAACCTTTTACGACTTTGTTTATGATAAAAAAGTTGATTTGACAGCTGCTACGGAATAATTCGATTTACTTTGAAAGCTTATACGGAATAAAACAAAATGCATTAATGAACTCAGAAAATAGCATTCTATGCGAGTAAATTCATCAATGAAACGATTTCATTCATCATGTTGTGCGGGTGTGATGTAATCCACACAAGTAAACGACTTTTTACGTAAATTATTATGCGACTTCTGGTTGTCTGGGTTGATACCTGTAAAGTTTTTGAAACAAAATGCTGATGTTATACTTTCAATTTTCACCACTTTTCTGAATCAATCAGGCGAATTTCCAGACGCATTGAAAACAGCAAGAGTAACTCCCATTTTAAAATCTGGAAGGAAATCATTCTATCTATCTAATTTGTCAAAGCCGTATGAAAAAGTGATTCACAATAGGTTACTCGATTTCTTTGTCAAAAATGAATTGATCAACAAAAACTAGTTTGGATTTCAGCCTCGTTCTAATACTGTAGGTGCTGTAGTAAGTCTGATAAATAACATTCAAACAAATATAGATAAGAAAAAAACATGCTCCGCAATATTTATAGATGTTTCTAAAGCATTTGATTGTGTCCCGCATGACCTGCTTTTATTAAAATTGTCGAGATATGGAATAAGAGGGAATGCTCATAGATTGATTCAAACATATCTCAGGATAGAAAACAAATAGTGCAGTTGGATGGTCATAGTAGTTTTGAATGTAGAATACAATATGGAGTGCCACAAGGATCAATTTTAGGACAACTATTGTTCATAATTTTTGTTAATGATCTATTTGATCTGCCTCTGAGAGGAACACTGATAATGTATGCAGATGACTCTGCATAATCTCATAAAAAATAAATTGATCTTACAAAATAGTCGTAATTTCCATAGATATGAAACACGTTCTATCAATAATCTAAGAATTTTGGCACCACGAACGAATTACTTGAGATTATGATGTATGTTTAACGCTATAGTTAACTTTATTAATCTACCATTACAGATTTCAAGCACAGTTCCAATTTATAGATTTAAAAAAGCACAAAAAGAATACATTATGAGCATAGTTTGATCCATAATTCATAACTTGAATGCATTGCTAAACGTTATAGAAAGACCTCGATATCAGTCCTTCGAGACTGTCAGAGGTCTATTATTAACTATCAAATGAGAAGGAAGATTGTATGTTCAGGAAGAAAAGGAAACATTGTTATGTGACTCTTAAGTAAATATTGTACCAATTGAAAAATAAATATAATCATAAATATAAAAAAAATGTTTACCTTTCAGTCGTCGCGCGGTTCGATATAGCCAGAAGCACCACGCTGATGCAGTGTACGATAAGAGAGGTTTTTTTTTAACAACTTTTGTAAGAAATACAACAGCGCGACGACTGAAGTGTTAAAAATGAGACTAATAAAGAAATAAAATAAAAATTGCATGTCCCTGGATCCAACAAAACCGAACATTTTTGTTTCGCTGGATGTGCTCGATCTCTTGAATCTCCGGATGCTTGGAAGATCTTGCCTCCATGGCCTGTAAGCAGCTCGCCGAATCTGTGAGAATCATCTTTTCATTCCGCACGTTAGGGATAGAAACCGCCTTCTAAATTGCATACGCTTCTGTAGAGAAAACGCTGCATTATTTCAGTAGACTGAACGTCCCGGGGAGGCAACGACGGTCGAGTTGTGGAAACGAGTCGATAGAAGTTGCTGGACGACTGGGTGGACTTTTTCCGGTGAGTCACCGACTCGAATACTCCTCATCACGTCCCAAAGTATTGAGGGCTTACGCCCGTTCCAATTACTATCGCCTTGGTTCATAAGTTGATTGATTGCAGGGAGTGCCGTGTCTGTGAGCTTCTCTAAGCGATCCGAAGCACGACGAATCAAAGGAAGAGAGTTGTTTCGGCTGTTTTTCGTTAGAATGCAGATGGCTGTCCTCGCTACGCACCGAACCGCCAGCAGTTCAAATGGTAGCAAATTGAACCATTCTGTTATGTGCTGGAGCGAGGATCTGCAATGTTGCTGGTCCTCCTTGGCCCACCAATCCGATACCGTACATCAGCTTTGCAGTAACTAACGCCGATCCAACTTGCAGCAAACTTGCCTCAAATCATAGACGTTAATCATAGGCGTGACTCACATGCTTTTTTACCACTTTGCAATGGGGTTTGAATGTTAAGGTACGATTCAAAGTGACACCTAGAAACCTCACCCGTTTGGTTTTCAGGATGGAAACTTGGTCTATAATTATATTCCGTGCCGGCTCCCGACGCGCATTTGAGCTGCAGTAGAACACATGCGACTTTGCCGCAGACATTAGGAAGCCAACATTCATCGCCCATTTACAAACAGCCTTCACGAAGGTCTGCAGTTTCGTGTGTAGTCCTTCGCTTTTTGCCCCTTAAACGACCAGAAGGTGGGCGTTGGCGTACAGGAGTATGTCGACTCCCTTTGGAAGTATTCGGAAGATGGGCTGCATCGCCACCAGGAACAGCGTCATGGATAACACAGAGCCTTGCGGTACATAATATTCCAGCTTGTGTTCACTGCACCTATCGACACCTGAAACGTTCGCTCCAAGAGGAGGCTTTTCAGTAGATTTATCAGCCGACTTTATATCCGTCATGACTTCAGGGTGCAAACTATACCGTGCTGCCAAATGGTGTCGTATGCTTTTGACAGATTCAAACAGTGCTCATGAACATTTGGTATTGACTCCAGCTCAGAGATTAAACGGCGGTTGACAATCCACTCGAGTAACTTCGACATGCAGCTGGTCAGCGAAAAAGGTCGGAAGGCAGCCGGTCCGGAATCTTGGCAATTCAGTTTTGGGATTGGAACGATATGAGAGCAGCTGCCATTTTCGCCATCTGAAACGTTGGAGGGTAGCCAGATGTCACCGTAGTACGTCGTCAGTTCCTCCGTTACTTCTCCGGGTTATCCGTAGAACCGTTAGGCCGTTTGAGAATAACTGAGCATCTCTGCCGATTTCCACGCAGTGTGTTAACCGTGCACCACAGATTTTCCCTACGAAGCTTGATTGCTCCTTCCCTTCTTTAATTGTCTTTCGTGCCTCCGCTTTTGCTGCTTGGAATTCCGCCATTGCTTCGGGTTGACCTGGTTTGAACTGCTGTTGACGTCAGAGAAACCGAAGACACTTTCGTCACCGACGGATTGCCGCGTTTGCCTCGGGGCACCACCATAGTACCGCTTTCGATCCGATTCGGTCATCAGTCCGCGGGATAGCTTAGACGCTGACGCGATATTTTTTCTCGGTGAAGCTTCCTACATTCCACACGATCTCTGGGCGAATAGCTTCTGCTGTAATCTGTTCGTATAACTCCCAATCAGCGTATCTGATAAGTTTCGCCAGACAAACCTCCGAGTCAGACTCCGAAAAGATTGTCACATTCATTGTCGAAGTGTTGCCGAAGCCGATGCGGGTAGCTGAGCCATTATTCAAGATCACCATTTGCTTCATCAGGGTTGTTTCGGCTATGAATCGCTTGAGCGCGCTTGTGGTGAGCGTTGGAGTCTCCTAGGAGCAAAATCGAACCTTCAAGCTGGTAGAATTGAGCTGAACTCGGCGGGATGTATATCGACACAACCACAAAAATACTCAATCTACCCTCGCCTACATTGATAGGGGAACTGGGGGTAAAATAAACACCCTAAGTAATTTTCATGTTTTTTTGCTTATGAAGCTGTCAGCTTCTTTTTCAACTGCTTAGAATTGAAGAAGGATGTTTATGCAATGTAACAAGTTGAAATATTGTGATGGAAATATAATTTTATCAACATTATAATAGTTTTAAAACTTTCTTTTCACAGAGTCAATGTTACAAACATGTGGGTAAAATGAACATATAACGGGGGTAATATGAACATATACTTGGGGGTAAAATGAACATACAATGGAGGTAATATGAACATATACTGGGGGTAAAATGAACACCTTTCAAATTGAACGGGTCGTGGCATGATTCTCATGATCAATGCATATCTCACAGACATTCCGGAATCGATGGAACGTTCAGCTGCGACCATTTGGATGGCTGTCCATGTCTGTTTTTATGTTTCCTCCGGAAAACTCTCGGCATCTGCAATAAAATCCGGTAGTATTCGTCCTTCCATGGTGTTCACATTACCCCCATCTCGAGTGGTTCATTTTACCCCTAAAGAATCAACATATTCAAATCATTGATTCTAAGATTTAAAAGATAAAAATACTTTCAATTTCCGTCTACTTCTCATAAATACTTTAAAGATATGATGTGCTACGCAGTTCAATAGATTTTTCATGATTTCAGTCATAAAAACCTTAAATTCCACGAGTGAAAATTTACATCATACGAGAAAACGGAGAGGCGTACTTTGTTTTTGTTTATTTTTCCAGCTTTTGACAGTTCAAGATCGCACTAGATTTGTTGAAATAGCTCCTTAGTCTGAAGATTTAGAATAGTGCTATGTTTTGGATAGATTTATAGCATAATTACCGTAAAACACAAACCTGTTCATTTTACCCACAGTTCCCCTACTTGCTGGGTAGAATCTTCGTTAATTTTATTTGTTTTTATCCTCGCCTTGATAACACAACAAAGATTGGCAAAGCGCTTGCTGCAAGATTGTCAGTTTCCTTTTAACCTACTGATACTCAATCACTTTACGATAATCGGAAACAAAAAATGATATTCATTCTAACCAGCTTGACTTTTTTACATTCCGCTTCGTAAAGTTGTATTTTTTGCACAAAGCACACCAAAGATGCGTCAATATCATCGATTCCGTGCATCGGATCGTTCATTACTCGGGAAGCAGCATATTTTTCAATTTATATGAACCTCATTGATAATCAATTTTCTAAAACTGATACTCTTTTGCTTTTGATAATCAGAAACACCAACGACATACGGGCATCGTTGTTTGTTTTCTTCATCTACTTTTGTGCCATCTTCATTGGTACAATCATATTGGTGGTGGTGCGGTTACTTTGATGGAGGCATAAATGTCAGTGAATTGAGTATGGACCGATGCACGAGTTCACTACTTTGACGTTTGAGCGGTGCCAAATTCACTCGTCACCTTGGCCACACGAATAACACGCCACTGCTCAAACGTCAAATAGTGAACTCGTGCATTGATCCATACTCCAGTGCACTGTGACGTCACGCATCAATTTTGACAGGTATGGTCCTGTTGTTTACAGTTTGGACTTAGTACTTTTTTCGAATCATTTTTAATTTTGTGAAAGTTTGCTGCGAGGAGAGGTCAAATCCACTGCCGATACCCACGGATCGTATTATTCTATCTTCCTACCGTGGAAAATCGTCACCATAAGCATGCTGGTGATAGAAATGCGAAGATGAAAATATGATGGAAAAAACGAAGTCCGAAACGTAAACAACAGGACCAGCAGCTGTCAAATAAGTGAAGTTAGGCTCGTCATATGCAGCGCTCTATAGTGAGGATCACGATAAAAAGAAACAAGGTATTATATTCCGAAAAATGACATTTGGTAGTGACGTCATTCCTATCGCAATCTCTAAGGAGTACAAGAGAAAGCAAAGCCTGCTCTCTTTTACTATCTCTCTAGCCCCATGCTTGGCGATAGGAATGACGACATATGTTTTTATTGAAAATCATTATTTACACGTGGGCAGGCATTGAAGACGTGAGCGAGCTTGATGAGCATGATCTTTAAACAATCAAAGCGACCTTATGCTGCGAGCGAACTGCGCTGCTCAGTTAGGTTGTAGTTAGCGATCATGAAAGCTCACTGTAGGGATAAACAATGAGCATGGAATATCACTTGGCAACCCCTAGTCATAGTATATAAAAACACTCTCATATTAATCATAACAAATATAAGTATGTCATCAACGCAATTGAACCCCATGTGTGTTGTTCATTTCAACAGAGGCGCCTGGGTTGTATTTTGAATGCATTACAATTGGGTAAATCTGGAAACGAAATTCGTGCGGCCGTTGACATTCCCACTACTTCCATCAATACACCAAATATCTATAATCTATATCGCAAAGACTCGTTAACTTGTCACCCTAATCCTATACAAAACTATAAATGCCTTATATACTGCAACAACTTTATGAACAACTTCAATTTGACCACGCTCAGTTGGTTTGTTAGTGCTGATCTGTGCTGATCAGGCAGTGGGTTGATCAATGATCGTCAACGCTCAACGAGTTTGACTAATCACGGCCTACCCCTTCGATGAGCATCAAGTTACCCTAAAATAGGCTGAACTTTGCTCATGAACTGAGCATTTTCAATGCCTGCACGTGGGAATAGCCTACCTTGTTGTGTCTACCGTGGTGAGGATGATTTTTTTCGTCCCTGGACACAACGGTTGCCTGGATTGGCGCGTGAGGGTGAACAAACGACGAGATGTACAATAGAAATATTAGTAGTAGAACGCTAGTGGCGTTGTTGTCACAAAACTGATTTCAATTATTATTACCTTAAATTATGGATTTCCATTGTTTGTTCTATACCATGTCGTTGTTTTGGTTTTGAAAATTAATCTGACACTTTGAGGCCCGGTACTCACGCTGTCAGTTCGTGGCAAACTAGATGTTGGTAACACGAACAGCAGCGACATTAGTATTCTTAGGTTAATGCTTCTACTATTTGCACACGTTCGAACGGCATAGACTGGTGGTTCACTTTGGTCTCTTGCAAAGCTACGACGCACGGTTCGAGGTCGGAGATGAGCAGCTATAGCTCGCTGATTTTGACCCTAAGACCACGGATATTCCATTGCAGGGCGAAGCATCCGCCGGAGCAACAATCGGTAGCTGATCGTGTTGTGGATGATGAGGTTGACGTTCATCGGATCGGCGGATCTGTTGTGAGAGAAAGAGGGTGTACGGTAGCATATTGGTACTTCATTGTCACAAAGATAACAATTTTAAAACCATGTTTTAGACGCGTAAAATCATGTTTTTATGATATATTACAATCTTGAATTCAAAATAAATCTCTCCAGCATATAATTAATAGAATATATCTTATGTTTAAACTTTGGAGCAAAATTCGAATGAAATTATCAAAAAGAGGAAGAATACGGATAATGAAAAGTACAGTGAAACTTCCATGAGTCGATGTTCCATTACTCGATATCGACTCATGGAACCATACTGAAAACAAAATTTCATGGTTACTATGATGGTCCCCTCAAACAGCTTTCCAAGGATTTTGTTTCCACGACTCGATATTTTCATGAGTCGATGGTCCCTTCAGATATCGAATCATGGAGATTTGACTGTACAATAAAGGGTTACAAGAAGAAGTAGAAAAAAAATAAAATAAAACGATGGTATACAATAGTAGATTTGAACATTTAAGATTCTGGAATAACAAAAACTGCTACATTCGTTAATCCCAATTGAGTTTTGAAAAGTAAAATAATAAACGGTAAAGCAATCAAAGAATAAATTCCATTTCTTGCATTGCTACAGATGACAAAAACTCCCACCTTCGCAAGCCAACGGTGTCAATATCATTAGTGCTACACAACTAGTGAAGATGACACCAACCGGTTGAGCACTGTCGCTTCTTCCTTGCCCCCATTGGTGGTTGAAAAGGTGGGTGAAGTGAGGGCGAGCAGATGCAACCATAAATAAACGACGAGATTTTTGACATGCTTGTTGACACACGCCACGGCTTCTGTCGGATCTGTCTGCATATCGTCGACGGCGGTGGAGGCGGTCAGTAGGGCAGCCAAATAAACAAGCATTTAAAGAAGAGCAACACTCTGTGTTTTAACAAAAAGTAGCCAATAAAATAATTTGACATAGGCAATAGTTTTAGTATTTCCAATCATGGACGTAGCTAGGAGGGGAGGGATGAGGGAACCATAGACGGTGAAGAAACCATTTCCCTACGCTTCATGTCTTCCATGATTATAGTTTAGAGTAGCCTTTTACAACGACTGATATCTAGGCAGTCTGCTAATTTAAAGCAAACCTCTCGTGTATGTCTTATCCCCAACCCATAAACTACCGCATGAACTGGCGTAGATGCAGGGGTATATCCGGTCTACAGTTGACCAGTATAAGTGCAACATCAATCCCTCCCTTTTCATCATTGGTCTGCATTGTTTCATTCTATTTTATTGGCTGATTCTGGATAAATTTGTGATGGTGATCTTTTCCCTAGGGCATGATAATGTTTTGCCACTATCAAAAACCGATGCTCATCATCAGCACCTGAGTCCGTAGAGCCCCGTGGGAATTCGTGCGTAGAGTATCATCTTCATTGGCCGCTAGTGGCTAGGAGACGCCGGGGGTCTGGTGAACCGGTTTACTACGGCATGTGTGTGATGTGTATCCGAAGCGCGATCATAATCATCCATGGCTAATGGGTTTTCGCACGCATTCGGCGGAACGGCAAATATAAACGGCGGCACCGAAACCGAAAACCGAAAGCGATTTTTTTTATATTGTATTTATCGCCAAATTATGCGTTGTTTGCAGTGGCACTTGCGAAGATGAGGCAGATGACCCCATGACGTAGCCCCTGGGCGTGTTTTGACGTATTTTTTTTTTAATTGGTACAAGCAGATATCTTATCTTTACATTTTAAGCATGTAGTTTATTCAATGAAATGGGGTTTAACAGTACTAATAGGTGTTTGGTCGGCATAAGTGGTCAGAGGGCTATTATACTTAATACACGCAAATAAAACCGTTCCTGAAAATACGAACATCCAGTCGTGAATTCCAGAACAAGCTGTTTTTTGCTTTACGAATATACACCATGAACAAAAATCACGGAATATGGAACTATGTTCCACAAACCATTCGTAACGCCTGCGAAACTGATGGAGCCGTGATTTTTGTTCTCGAAAACAGAATCACTGTTCATGATGGTGTTTTGGAAACCGTAATTGTAATTACAAATGACTAGATATTTTTACGGTCCACTCTCTGTACATGAATAGTTTATGGAATATTT
This sequence comes from Aedes aegypti, assembly GCF_002204515.2. Taxonomy (NCBI): domain Eukaryota; kingdom Metazoa; phylum Arthropoda; class Insecta; order Diptera; family Culicidae; genus Aedes; species Aedes aegypti. The sequence continues at coordinate 332,584,668 of NC_035109.1, forward strand.
TCTCCAAATTTGAATATATAGTGTACGATTGCAAATGATTTCGGCCACAATTTCATAAATTCACAATCCGAAGAAAGATAGCGAGGCAGCAGAAAACCCGTACCTTCGAAGCATTTGAAAGCTACGATTTAGTGAGGGTATGACAAATTCCAGCAGCAAATCCAGCAGCTTTTTTCCAATAGACACAATTCGGCAGCAAAAACAGCAGGAATACCCATTAATTTGGATAAAAGATATTGAAACAATTTCACATGCCATTAAAAATGCAAGCGAATTTGCGGATTCACGCTCAGGTCTCCTTCGACGACTGTTTATTTGTTGTTGTGCACGCGTTATTACTTTGACAGTGCGCATGAACAAAGTTCTTGTTATCAAGAACAAAATCGCGAAAATGATCTTATAGATTCTCGATACTGTGATTTCCAAGTCATGGTATAGGAAGCGTTACGAAACCCGCTTGCCAGTAAAACAGACAAGAACTGTGTTCTTGGATCAGTGATTATATTCATAGAAACGAGATACAAGCAGTCATGCTTTTGGAAACCGAATCACGAAATAGGACATGTCATGCGTTCTGTTCAACATGACTTTTTGTTCACGCATTTGGGAACGGATTTTTTTGCGTGTAGAGGAGCTTGTGTAGCTGGTAGTATGAGCTGGAGCATAGGTCAGGGCTGGACTATGGCCAAAAGGGCCGCAGAGCTAGAGATGACACCTGGATGAGCAAAGGCTACATTTTTTACGGTGGTCAATGGAACGGAATAGTATAGTGTTGGGGAGTAGCTACGAGCATAGTATACGGCTGGAGCATAATTACGAGCATAGTAGAGGGCAAAAGGGCTTATTATGACGCATTTTTATATGAATATGAATAAGAAAACAATATTTTCAAAAATCATATGAAACATAATCTTTTCTAGCAAACCAATTGACATTTCTCGGCATTGAGCATCGGCCTTACCTGTCTCTCCATGTCCGTCCCCCTGGCTATGCCCAAGCTTAGCCCCAGACAACCATTTGTGTTCACCCAGTCGAATCTATGACAAAAGGTCGAAGGACAAAAGGTCGAATGACAAAAGGTCGAATGACAGAAGGTCGAATGGACAAAAGGTCGAAGGGACAAAAGGTCGAATGGACAAAAGGTCGAATGGACAAAAGGTCGAATGGACAAAAGGTCGAATGACAAAAAAGGTCGAATGGACGAAAGGTCGAATGGACAAAAGGTCGAATGGACAAAAGGTCGAATGGACAACAATTTAGGAAGAACAAAAGCCTATACTCTTTAGATAAAAAAGCAAGTTATCACAAGCGCTACAGCTAAAATAGACGCGAAGAAAACGCGCATATTTTCAGAAAGACTATACTGAGAGAGGTTAAATTTCAGCTGGTCAACGATCTTTTCGGGGTGAAATTTTGTTAGACTTTTCAGGTCGTAGTGCATCCAGAGTTACTGTGTACGTGCTGTAGCCTTGTGTGCAAGAGCCACATTCCTTTCATGCTCACCCGTACACTGTACATTTTGAGACCTATGTTGGTGTTCCTTGCTTTTTAGGGTAATTTCTAAATGCGTCTCATGCGGTTCGTCACATACGTTGTTCAAAAACAGCACAATAATTGATGTGAAGACAAAATTTTAAAACGAGAATCGAAATTGTAGCTTCCGGATCGCGCGTCTTCGAGCGTACATGTAGACCATCTAGACACCTGTATAATAAGGTAAAAATAGCTGTAGAGACTCTTCGTTACTGAGCAGTTGTTTTACAACTTGGATACCGATGGCGAGCGTAGCACCGAGCAGCGCATGTGTTGAATCTATCCTAGCGCGCGCTTTCAGAATTTTTGTGAACCTAGCGCAGCACACTACGATTCTGATGCGTTGAAAGGCTGTTTGGTTGGAGACTCGTTAGTTAATTTATGTTCTCCTGGTAATTATGTAACTCTAAGTGCACCTCGATGCACTTAGAGTTACATAATTACCAGGAGAACATGGCATTCGATGTGCTATGTGTTGGGATGCCGAGTGCTGGAATGCAGTAACTGCGGCTGTCATACAGATTATACTGGAATTATACCACCTATGGCGTGCCGCCATGAGTTGACTGCAGAGCAGAGGGTTCGCTCTGCGGAGGCTGGTTCCCTGTTACAATGTTCAAGACGGCTAAGAGGTTTGCGTTGGCTTTTTCTTCTGCTTATGATAAAGTGTTGCATCGGTTCGGGTTGCAGATCATCTCCTAATCAAAAGTATGATGCACAAATGCAAAAATTATCAAATTATCAGAAAAGTTCTCAGTAAATGCTAGTGTAGCAGAGAAGCAGACACTACCCTAGTTGGGATCTAATTCCAGAAAGAGAATGGTTATTTTTCCCTGATGCTAATTTAAATCAGTCGAAACCAACAGTCAGATAAAACTCTAATGCATAGCCCTAAAACAGCAAAACTTCAAAAGAAGGAAAATCTTTTGTTAGAAATGCAATTGAAATGCTTATAAAAGCATGAAGAACAGCCTGTATTTAAAAAAAAATACAGGCAAGATGTAGAAATGAAATCTAGGAAGAACGGTCGATTATAAAAGAAGGAATAACCGTCGATACAAGTGTCTACAACAGTATAAAACCACTATAATGTATAACTCCAAAAGAACAGCCAATGTTTCAAAGAAGGACAAATCTCTATTGAAAATGTATCAAATAAAAAGCTAATAATAAATACTTAATGCTTTGGAGTATCAAAATAATAACATCCGACATTCAGAAAATAAATCTTTTGTTTGGCAAATAATAGCATTAATACAAATTGTTGCTCTAAACGATAATTTTGAAGAACAGCTATCATCTAAAAGAAGGAAAAACTTCAGATGAGAAGGGAGGAATTTGTGATTAAAATGTGAGCAACTGAATGTACGATAATCCTTTCAACGGTACAATTTGGACCTTTCGTTCATTCGACCTTTTGTCCATTCGACCTTTTGTCCATTCGACCTTTTTTTCCATTCGACCTTTTGTCCATTCGACCTTTTGTCCATTCGACCTTTTGTCCCTTCGACCTTTTGTCCCTTCGACCTTCTGTCCATTCGACCTTTTGTCCTTCGACCTTTTGTCATTCGACCTTCTGTCCTTCGACCTTTTGTCCTACAACCCACCCAGTCATGAATCCCCAAGAAGACTTTGTACAAATTTTAATCCGATTGAGGAAAAAATAAGCACAGCACTTACATGCATCACAGAAGACATCGATGAGGATGTAAGCGACGAGCCTACGATGCACATTTCGCCCACATTGCAAAAAGCTTGCATATAATATAGGTAAAGTAGATCGTTGTCGCAGTGATTTCTGGTCCCATACAGGCTTTTTACTATACCGCAGTCAAGATCGCGAAGCGTTACCTTGAACTTTTAAACCGCCCCTCGTACACCTTTGGGTCTCTCGCCAGTTGTTTTTGTTTCCTCCATGGTTTATTTTCTTTCGCGTGGATTAAAATTCAAGAGCAGACACTGGTTTAAGGGTAGCAAACAGAAAATAACTCCCAAGACAGTTGGTGTGGCGATCCAGTTTGATCGAGATTTCGGGAGCAATTATTGAGTGGTGGTTCAATAATCGGATCATCTGTTTTGATAAATAATTCAGTAGTTGTCATTTCGCGTGGTCTGCTTGTATTGTAATGCCAAACAAGCGCATGTATTGTGCTTTGCCAAAACTAGGTGACAATTCAAACGGACCGTTTACTTTCGCGTGTACCGATACGGCAAGGACATCCGGAATATATTGTAGAACCGGCATCCGAACCTCCTGATAGTTGTTACGAAAAGTTCATAGCACCATGAGAATGGTTGCATTTAATACTATAAATAATGCGAAACATCGTCGAAAAGGTATCATTGTATCTTCTACTGTTGGTGAGCTAAAATCTACATTTCCAAACCAAAAAATGGCTTTTAAGGTATGTATGGAACAATATTTTGCAAGAATAACTATTTGACCATTTTTATATCAATAGATCGCTGTTCTGTTTGCCTGTCTGGCCTATGCCAGCGCTGGATATCTGGAACCAGCCACTACTTACCATGCTGCACCACTGGCCTATAGCTCGCTTCAATCGTCGGCTCTGTCCTACGGATACAGTTCTCCTATTGCCCAACATACCTACGCTGCTCCGATCGCTCATCAGACTTATGCTGCCCCAATTGCTCATCAAACATACGCCGCACCAATTGCCCGTACCTATGCTGCTCCAGCTTTGTCCTACGCTCAAAGCTATGCTCCAGCTCTGTCCTACTCAGCAGCCCCAGCTCTGACCTACTCGGCTGCTCCAGCTGTATCCTATGCTCGTAGCTACGCTCCAGCTCTGTCTTACTCAGCTCCACTGACCTCCACCAAAACCCTTGCCATCGCCCAGCCAGCCATCGCTCATTCTGCTCCTGCAGCTCTGACCTACTCTGCTGCTCCAGCCTTGTCCTACGCTCGCAGCTACGCTCCAGCTCTGTCCTACTCCGCCCCATTGGCCGCCAAGACCGTTGCTATTGCTCAGCCAGCTGCCATTGCTCATGCCGCCCCTGCAGCTTTGACCTACGCACCAGCCCATGCCACCAGCTACACTAGCTCCTTCATGAAGTACAACAGCCCATTGATCGCCTATGCTTATTAAGTTTTAGAGATAACAATTTGTTGAATAAACAAAGTTTTGATCTATATTCCAAACCGTAAATGACTCTCAGAAAAGTTTTATTTTTTGCGCCATGAATACGCTAGTACGTTCGTTGTGGCGGCAGATACCGTTTTGATTCATATTACGGACACTTAAGACCTCAGTGAAGTATAACTAATCAGAAACCATATAAAATAAATCATTCTGTATGATTCCTCTGCTCACAAGACCCTTATTTTTTGAATGGTGGGTAAAGATTTTGATTCTGTCTCATAAATAATTTTAAACGGAAAGAAATGTGTAGACTTTTCATGATTCTTATTCCGGACGCTTCTTTACTTTTGCCTCATTTTCCGGACAATGTGATTCGTAATACGGACAGCTCATGAAAATCACATAAAGAAAAGTCAAATCATCAATTGAAATAGCTAAGCCACTATACAGAGAGGTTTAAGCCACTTGGACATTATTAATTTGCATAGATATATATATGGAAAATGCATATTAAAACGATCCTTGAAAGTGAGAACTTCTGAACGCTATAAATTGAAACATTTCGTGTGAAATGTTTCCCATACAAAGTAGAGCGTCCGGAATTAGAAGCTGTCCGTAATATGAATCAAAAAGGTACAACCTTTCAGGTGGAACTGGGAGCTTGAGATTCTTGCCTTTCCTAAGCGAAACTCATCCATACAGCCGTATGGAAAACTACCTTTGGCACTTCTTCCGGGAGGTGGCCGAGCTTCTAGTCCATTTGACCAGAAGCTCAAGCTTGGTCTACCTAGGATGTGGCGGGGGTTCATCAGTGGGCTCTGTTGAATCTTTACAAAATATCACATATCTGCAAGTAGCTCTGAACAAGCGACCTGGTACCGCTTTCAAAGTGCCTTAGCCCGCTGGCGTGCCATATGGCACATCAGGATGGATCCCGAGCAACACACATGTTATAATGCTGTATTATCAACAAATATATAACTTATTTTGGTCATATATGAGTTGATAATACACAATTATAACATGTGTTTTACTGGAGATGTCAGTAAAGTACTGATTATGATATACTGGCCGCAGATGTTGCAGTTCTGACAGCCGTACTATTCCACTTCCCTAGTAAGGACGGATGACACCTCTCCGAAACGACGAGTAGACTAATAGTGCGGTTGCCCTCGTCCCGTTAAAACTTTGGCAAGCCTCCGAGTACGTTCCAATTCCGCCACCTTAGCCGGTGGAACTAGGCAGAGTTAAACGTTTCCTGTTTTGCACCAATCTGGCTCTGAACATGGTACCCCATGAAGGACTGTGTCGACCCTAGCATGGCTCTCACTGCTTGCAAAGAACACCATGGGATCACGAAGACGACTACTTACGACGGAGGAAGAATACGGTTTAAAGGGGGTCTAACCAAATGGAGAACATCTCAGACAATACCCTAATGGAGGTTGAAGCAGCAGAGGGTGAGAATGCAAACGCGTTCGCGAGAAGCGGAAAGCTACAACGTTTGCCGTGCTACTGGAGAAACCAGCAAGTAGCAGCAAAGCGTTGCAAGGTGAGAATTCTAGACTCCAAGCATGACTTGACATGATCTTTCACACCGAAATCGGGCAACAGCATTTGCCAGGAAGGACTATCGGGGAATTCGATGTTAATGGAAGTCAAATAGAAGGTTAATGAACTCTTCGAGTACATGAAGGACACGATTAATGTGCTTAACTAGATTAGGAATCTAGTAACGAGCATGAAATCCGCCATAAACGCACTGGGAACGAACAGGAAGCGCTAAAAATAAGAGCCGAGGCAGCCGAAAAGGCATCACAAAATGATAAGGAACAAACTGTTGCTGAAGCACCCAAAATTCCTAAGGCACATGCCAACAAGCCGTCGAAGAAGCGTGATAAAGATTCGCCAGGAGAAGAAGCGGGCTTGAAGAAACAGAAATACGAGCAGGGTAACTACCTGCTGAACGGAGCAGAAAACGATGAAGAATGGCAAACCGTCAGGAGCCAGAAGAACAGAGGGAAGAAACACGACGAAGAAAGAGAAAAAAAGGAAATAAAAAAGAAAGTGACTAGCCGCCCGCGGCGTAAGTGGTCGAAGGGGGACGCCATATTAGTTAAGGCAAACGACCAAACCACGTACGCAGCGATTCTTCGTAAGGTCATAGATGATCCGAAGCTAAACGACCTCGGAGAGAGCGTGATTAGAACGAGGCGTACTCAGAGAGGAGAAATGCTCTTCGAGCTGAAGAACGATCCGGTGATCAAGAGCTAGGCCTACCAGGAGTTGATTGCTGAGTCGTTGGCCATCGAGGCAAGCGTAAAACCTTGAACCTAGGAGTCAGCGGTTGAGTGCAGACGAGTGCAGGACGAGATCACATCCAATGATGATCTGCAACAGGAGTTGCACACAGTTAGCGACGATTCGGCTACCAGTGGCCGCAGCCAGCATACTAGTGGAGAAGGAAAAGGTGAAAATTGGATGCTCGGATTGTCCGCTGAGACTCGTCTCCCGAACCGAGAGGCCACCGATGAGGTGCTTCAAGTGTATGGACTTCGGACATCAGGCGGCAATCTGTAAGACTCCCGACGGAGCCGAGTAGTGCAAGAAATGCGAGGAGAAAGGGCACTTCGGAAAAGATTGCACGAAGCGACCAAAGTGTTATCTCTGTAAACCGGAGGAAGGAAACGCCCATGTAATGGACGGTTATAAGTGTCCTCCGAATAAGAAGGCGATCGCAACGCGACAGTAGTTGAAGTAACGCAGATCAACTTGAAGCATGCGACACTGCACAGCAACTGTTGTGGCAGACTACAACGGAAGCAAAGTGCGACGTTGCGATTATAGCTGAGCCGTATCGAGTACCGCTCGATAATGCCAACTGGGTGTCGGACAGCACGGGAATAGCGGCGATACATGTGATGGGTAGGTTCCCCATCCAAGAAGTGGTTTCTAGCACCAAAGAAGGATTCGTGATCGCGAAAGTCAATGGTGTCTACGTTGGCAGCTGCTACGCTCCTCCAAGGTGGACGCTCGACGAATTCAGTCGGATGTCAGAGGAATTAACCGATCAGCATGTCGGTCAGAAGCCAGTACTAATTGAAGGAGACTTCAATGCATGTGCCGTGGAGTGGTGTAGCAGGGTAACCAATGCCTGAGAATACAGCCTACTGGAGGCCCTGATAAAGCTAGATCTGTCCTCACACAATCTCTGGACTATATTGTCCGGGGACGTGTTCTCTCCGCATGTAGCAAGCATGCGTTCTCTCACAACCAAGGAACGTGGGCAACAGAACACGACATGCTCCACTGTTTCTTCCACACCAGCTAATCGTGGTACGCAACCTGCCCGCACCTATGCCTATAAGAATCATGTCCTATATCCCATTATTGCTGCTAACCTCTAAGCGTTGTCTCTTTACACACGTTGTACCTCTCTGGTACCTTCTTGTACCTCTTTGGTACCTTCCGGCAATGATGTACACGAGCTCTTTAGAATCCGTTCAGCATGCACTTGCTACTCTTAAGCACATGATCACGCTTTCCAATCGCTTTAGGTTTCTGCTCGTTCTAAGTGCTTTTGACCAGATTGGTCCTCCTCCTTCTTCTTCTTTATGGCGTAACATCCCCACTGGGACAGAACCTGCTTCTCAGCTTAGTGTTCTTACGAGCACTTCCACAGTTATTAACTGAGAGCTTACTATGCCAATGACCATTTTTGCATGCGTATATCGTGTGGCAGGTACGAAGATACTCTATGCCCTGGGAGTCGAGAAAGTTTCCAACCCGAAAAGATCCTCGACTGTTGGAATTCGAACCCACGACCCTCAGCTTGGTCTTGCTGAGTTTACCGCTACGGCTATCTGGGCCCCCATACCTTAGTATGGATAGCGCCACATTTGCCAGGAAATGCGTTTGCTGACAATTACAGCAGTGCTGTTAGACATCATCCTCGACAGCGCTGCTATAGCCGTAGATGCCCTTTTTTAAGGCATATTCTACGTGGCTAGCGAAGCTGAGCTTGTCATCGATCATTACCCCAAGATGCCTAAGGGATCGCTTGGACTATGGTGCAATCACCTACCGAGATGAGCGCCCGTTGCTCGGACTTGCGGTTGTTGACCACCACCACCTCAGTCTTGTGACGGGCCAGTCCTAGTTTCCTAGACTTCATCCATTCACCAACAATGGAAACAGAGCACGCTGCTGACAACTCTACTTCTTCCACCGATTCATCATAGACCACTAGGGTGATATCGTCGGTGAAGCCAGCAATCTTTACACCCTCGGAAAGGGCAGCCTCAGTACGTCATCATACATCGCATTCCATAACAGTGGGCCCAGGATCGAGCGCTGCTTTCATGTTCGATTGCCACCCCAGCTGTCTGAATGATCGACTTATAGCGTCCAGAGTAGATTTACCTTTCCTGAATCCAAACTGGTTGTTGGACAGGCCGTCCGCACCTTCCGTATACGGTACTAGCCTGTTGAGTATCAAGCTCTCCAACAACTTGCCCGTCGCATCTTATAGACAGATAGGTCTATACGCCGATGGGTCACCTGGTTTTTTCCTCGCCTTTGGTAGCAGCACCAATCTTTGTTGCTTCCATAAATCCGGAAAGATTCCTTGTTCTATGCAGCGTTGCATCGTGGTTCTGAACATGTCCGGATCCACATTGATTGCCATTTGTATAGGAACATCACCTTATCGATCACCTTAGGCTGAGCCGACTTCTCTTGGGGTGCCATGGCGCTTCTGGTCTTAGCCATTACTGCTCTTTTGGAGTCACCCCACGGACTTGAGTTGGCACTCTGAATTGATTCGTACCACCAGTAGACAGGCGATCTGTTCTTTCTGGGAGGGGTTTTTCCCGGCATGGAAGCATTACATGCTAGTGATATCACAGCAGCTAACTCTTCATCGTCTAGGTCCAGAGTTTTCTGTTCACGCATCAGGGTTTCAGTAAATACCTCGCCGTCGAAGCGCGTTGTTTTCCAACCACAGTCTGGGTTTGAGTTATATTGCACTGCTCTCTGCCTTCCAAATATTATACTATAGCAAATAGCTTGTTGAACGTTATGAGTATAACCGTCATTGACGTTCCAGTTCATGGTTACAGTAAAACCTCCATGAATTATTGGAGGGACCACTGACTCATTTAAATATCTAGTCATAGAACTGAATTTCGTTGAAAATGTTATTCCAATGGACCATTGCCGAATCAGAATTTTCGGATGTCTGACGCAATTTTTAAAAATTTTACAAAAACTATATTCAGATACCTAATTTTGCACTACAACTGCTAGCACGCACATTTATTACCTGAACCTGCTGATTCTGCATTTCTGTCCGATGACTGCCGACTGGCGTGCAACATTCCCAACATTCATCGACCACAAGTGTAACGCGTTATAACGTATTATGATAAAAATACGAGAAAGGCACTGTCACCGCTAATTAGAATAATGAATGTTTTTTAAAATTTTATATATAATTCTTTTCAACAGATCATAACAATGTCCTATTCCAAAATTTCATTAATATTTGAAAACCATTTCAATAACCATGATGTCCGTGGTGATTGTTGTAACCGAGATGATGAGCTCCGCCATAGTTGTATCCGTGAGCGGCCAAAACTGGGGCAGCTACCACATTATCGGCATACGCGTGGTGATGATGCACTGGAACATGGGCTACGGTGACATGCTTGGCGATCAGTGGAGCTCCATGTCGGGAATATCCGTAGTGGTCATTGGCCAGGTATTGAGCGTAGCCATCTTCATAGGAGTGAGCTGGGGCGAAATTGTGTCCGTACACGTGGTGATTGTTGTGTGAGTGGATATATCCGTGGTGGAGATTAGAGTGGGCGTTTCCGTGGGCCACAGGAAGAGAATGGGTACGGGTAACCGTGCTGTAACTCACTGCTGCAGCCGGGGCGTAGTTGGCAGCTATTGGAGCAGCATGAGAGTCGACATGTCCAGCGCTGGCATAGGCCAAAGATGCGAGCAGAAGGATGAACTAGAATAGTATTTCATAAAGAATTAAGTTTCAAATTGAATACTGAACATCTATAGATGTCTTCTTACCTTGAACATGTTGCTTGATGCCTCTATGGTTGTCACTCGAAAAACGTTGATTTGAACAATGATACTGAAACGAACTTTTGACTCAATATTTATAGGTCAAAATGAAGAGACCGTTTACTCACCTAACACCATAAATTAATTGAATCACAAATATGAGCTACGTAGAGCGTTTTCCTCACCGTTTGCGGGTGTGACCTCCTAGGTTTCGGTTCACTAATTCTGCCTCACATACTGACTACCAGTAGTCATCATCGACAACCACAACACATAGCGCTGATGGAATTTTCGGAAAAGTGATTTCCTTTTCGAGCTTCACTTGGTGTGGTGACCAATCATTTCCTCAATAATGTCGGTGCTGCTTTTCCATGCATAACTGTTCTATGTTTGAAAATTGCTTGGGACATAGGAGAGTTGTGAGTCATATTACATTCGTAGTATTTAGTTGCTCTACGCATAGCTGTCTTTTGTAACATAGAGATTATATAGAGTATGTTACAGTTATATTGAATAATCATCATTAAATGATATTGATTTGGGTTGCCCCGAACGTTTAGGGTCGCCAGGTCCTAACGTACAGACAACGTATCCGTGGTCTTCCACGAAGTGGCCGACCTCCACCTAGTTCCCTTCTGAATATTATTTATGCAATTTTTCCTTCCGCTATTCGCACTAAGTTAACAGTCCACTGAAGTCTGCCATATTTTACACGCTAAACTATATTCACATCTTTATACGCTTGATATAGTTCGTGGGGCCCAGATAGCCGTGACGGTAAACGCGCAGCTATTCAGCATGATCATGCTGAGGGTCGTGGGTTCGAATCCCGCTGGTCGAGGATCTTTTCGTTAAGGAAATTTGCTCGATTCCCAGGGCATAGAGTATCTTCGTGCCTGCCACGCGATATACATATGCAAAAATGGTCATTTGGCTAAAAAAGCTCTCAGTTAATATCTGTGGAAGTGCTCATAAAAACACTGAGCGGAGAAGCCGGCTCTGTCCTAGTTAGGACGTAACGCCAGGAAGAAGAAGAAGATAGTTCGTGATTCATGCATCTGCGCTACACATCCTTTTCTAGTTTCCCACTGAGTATTATAAGCAACATTTTACGCTAAAACAGTGCTTCCCAAACTTTTTCAACTTTCGCCCCCTGATATGTGAATTTAATGTTTTAATTTAATTAATTTAATTTGTACATTTTAAAATATTTCCTTAAACATAGATAATCTCCAATAATTTGGAATAATTTACTAGACTGCAATTTATAATAGCAATTTTCACAATATTTTGCGTGCATTACAGGCTACTGAATCAGTTTTCGGTACAAGCTCGGCCCAGTTTAAACAATTTAAATGTAATATATACAAATGCGCCAACTTGTGGCGTAGTTGGGAGATGATTCGTTAATTGTGATTTCACACTGATTTATCCGCTATTTCAAAATTTACTGCAAAAATGTTTGATATTTCTGGGTACGTTTTTTTAAATAATCAAAACATACTGAAAAATATATGGAAATCCAGAACAAATACCAATGATGGTATTTGTTGTAACACCAAGAAAAACTCAGTCCCTATTCGCAGCCGCAACACGTATTTTAACTTTTCGGGAAACGTCATTGTCACATGTCACAAGTGGTCCAAGTAGACATACTCTTCAACAACTTTAAACATATCTCCTTTAAATGGCACAAATGCATCCTCCACGGACATACGAACGAATCCAATAAGGTCGATATCGTCCACAAAGTCAAACAGCATTTTATGATAATGCCGTTTCTCTACACGCCAGATCTCCTAATAGAATCGAATGCAATGTGAACTCGAAAATTCGTCTCCCTGCTTCAACCCGTCTAACGTCACAAACGAACCTCGACTGCAATCCGAATACTTGATTTTGAATTATCCATCGTAGCACTTATCAGCTTTATTAGCTTCGCCAGAAAACCATGTTAAAACATTATCTGCCACAGCTCATTTCTTTTCACTGAATCGTACGCCGCCTTGCAATCAATAAACAGATGGTGAGTCTGCAAGTTAAGCTCCCGGAATTTATCTGAGATCATTCGCGAGGTAAATATTTAGTCCATTGTAGAAGGACTCCTTCATCGGTCTTAGTCTGACATCGAATTTCGTCATCCCCTCGTTGTGCCCAATCCAAAAATACTCGCATGGGTTTTTAACGATTTTATTAAACTGAAGGAAGCCATCTTGGATTTCAAAATGGCGTCGGACATCGATTTCCGTCATCCCCTTGTCGCGCCAGTTCTGAAAATACCCATATTGCATAGACTTTCAACGATTTTCCGCAATGGGAGGTCGCCATCTTGCATTTCAGAATGGCGTCGGGTATCGGTTTTCATCATCTTCTCGTCTTGCCCGTTCCGAAAATATGGCATGGGTTTTCAACGATTTTCCCAAACCGGGGGTGGTTATCTTGGATTTCAAAATGGCATCGGACATCGATTTTAGTCATTCTCTTGTCGTACTCGTTAAGAAAATACCCACATTGTGTGGGTTTTAACACTCTAATACCCAAATTTTTATTTTCGATCTAAATATCATTTTTAGTTATCTAAAATCGTTCTAAACACGTTTTGGGCAATGATTTATTTTTATTTGCAAATCTATGAATTTTGGTTTTTGATTTTTATAATTTTTATTTTTGAACATCCCCATCCCTCTTCATTTTTTCTTGAAGCCTCTTCTAGTTACTGATTTTTGGCAATAATAAAAATTCAAGTTTTGGAAATATTAATTTTTTAATATTTTTCTGGGAATATTTTTATTTTCCGTGTAAATAACGGAAAACAGGTTTGAAATTATTTTAATACCCCTAAGCTGTTCTTCTGTGATAGGTTGATAGTAGAAAAATATAAAAGGTACGATTTGTTATATTACACGTTAAATGAAGCCCAGGCATTTGTATGTTATATAAGAATACAATTTTCAAACAATTTTCAAAAATACAAAAAACTTTCAAAAGTCATAAAAAACTTTTCTTATATGCGTAGTATGAGTCAAGGTTTAAGCCAAAAAAATACACAAAATTCCAAAGTACACCCCGTCTAAAGGCGGGGTTGGGTATTAGAGGGTTAAACGATTTGCCCCAACTGGAGGTCGAAAAATATTGTGTTCATCATTTTGGTATCTAGTATGCCTCTATGAAAAAAATACTTCTAGCGATTCTGAAAATCGATATTTTTAGAATTAAACTGAAAGTCAACAAATTAAGTTTGATTCTAAAAAATTAGAATACCGTTTTGATTCATATTACGGACACTTAAGGCTTCAGTGAAGTACAACTAATCACTACACATATAAATTGAATCCTTCTGTACAAAACTTTAACGTAATCAGGCCTTTCAAACACTTAAATTACGAATGATGGGCAAAGATTCGGATTTTAACATCTTTAACTCACTTTAATCGATAGAAATGTTCGGCCTCTTCATGATTTATAATCCGGACACAACCACACTTTCGCTTCATATTCCGGACACTTTGTTTCGAATTCCGGACAGCTTTTCAAAAACACAATCAGAATAATCGAATCATTAATTACACGCGCCAAGCCGTTAGAAAGACGTCAAAACTAGTTGAACATTGTAGATTTTCATGGATTGATATGTAAAATGTTTATAAAAATCATCATTCAAATTGGGAACTTTTTGACGGCGCATTTTGAAACATTTCGAGTGAAATCTTTCCCATACAAAGTAGAGTGTCCGGAATTTGAGGCTGTCCGGGTTTCGAATCAAAACGGTATGTAAAGAAGACAATCAACATTACGTCATTTTGAGAATACCAGAACGTCCCTATCGTATTCTCTCCTCAACCTTGACCGAATCCGCATCGAGCTCAGATGGTTGACTTTGTTGATTTATTGATTTCGGTGCATAAAAACGGCTGAAACCGATTCAAAGTGTTAAATTATCATTAAATAGAGCAAGATGTTGTGTATGAACATTAGAGTGGTTCAAAAAATCGTTTTTGCTCCACACCGCTAATTCGATTCTAGATCAAATTCTGAGTGTCCTCCCAAAATTTGAGCTCATTTGGATGAAAATTGGGACTGCACAAGCCCTTTGAAGTTTATATGGGAATTACTATGAGAAATGCAACCAATTCATTCAATTGGTCATAGTGTTTGCCCATGTGTTCTTGGGGATTAGATCTACATTGATACTATGAGATACATTCATCAGCTACAACTTTGCCGAAGACCGTTTTCAAATCGGTCGCCTCAGTAATTAGTTATTGATTTATATCCAGTCACAAATTCTTCAGCAGTGCTCATTTAACTTCTGAACAGGCAACATTGCTGCACCTGGCGCGAAAGATAGCACGCACAAATCATGGCTACTATGTTTTACTGCATATATCCAGTGATGCCTGCAGAACAGCCCAATAATTATAGCCAAAGTTTTACAACTCATTCAAAAATAAATAACTAATTACCGGGGCGTCCGATTTAAAAACGGTCTTTGGCAAAGTTGGAGCTGATTATTGTATCTCACAGTATAAACATAGTTATATTCCCTAAGAGCACATGGGCAAACACTATGAACAATTGAATGAATTGCTTGCTTTTCCCATAGTAATTCCCATATAAACTTTAAAGGACTTGTGCAGTCTCAGTTTTCATCCAAATGAGCTCAAATTTTGAGAGGACACTCAGAATTTGATCTAGAATCGAATGAGCGGTGTGGAGCAAAAACGATTTTTTAAACCACTCTAATGAACATATTTGAGCAGTTCTATGACACTTGCTAGTGTAAAAATCTTATTTTGAGATCTGTGTTTGTTACGGATTCGTGAAAAGCCACCAATTTTTATAATAATTCTCTGTTGAAGTGGCAAGCAAGCGACCATAGTGTTATGAATGATAATATACTACCAATGGAGTGAATTTAAGCATTTCCTACCCGGTAAGTACCATGAATATTATTAATATCATTAAAATGTAAACTAGATCATTTTACCCCATGAGTGCATTTTGGATCATTTGGCCCTATTCGTGCCCGCACCTTCCACACAGAAAAAAAATCCATGTTAATTTCAGAGTAAAATCATGAACATGAGGAGAATGCCAGATATGTCACAAATTTACACGTCACATCCTGTAAAATTACAATAACATCATGTGAGTTTCCGCTATACATCGTGTAATAGCATGGACTCTAACGGATTACGCGACAATTTTCATATATTTACATGATGTATACGTAATTTTACACGATGTGTCATGTAAATTTGCGATAAGTCAAGCATTCTTTTTATGTGCAAGATTTTACGCTGAAATTTACATGGATGTTTCTTTCTGTGCAGGAAAGGAGTATTGTAAATCCTAGTCAGTCAGATCACAGTAATCCGTGTCGCCATATAAAAGTGACTATCAAAAATAAAATTGTCAGTCCATCGTTAGACGTTAACCGAGTCTTTTATTAACTCTGAAATAATATCAGTAAGTGCTTCTGCTAAAACTTATTTGCCGCCAAATTTGTCGATAATGAATTTTATTTTTAAGTAGCTGTGTAGAGCCTATTGAAATCTATACCTAAACCTCGTCTTGCTTGTCTTACATAGACAACGATGAAACGCCTAAGACTTCACTTAGATCTGTTAAAGTCTTCTTATATCTCAACTGTCTGATGTATGTTATATTGGGTGTCCCAGAAAGTATGGGCACGACTTTGGTTCTGAAAATCATAGTACTTTTGCAAACCATCAAATATTTTTATATTTTTGTATTTTCCTATGGGCTATTTCAACCAGCATCTGTTATATATTTGTTTTATTTAATAATCGTTTACATTGAAAATCAAAATCAATTCTTATCTGGTCAGCACAGACCCTCCATTTTGTATTTGTTGAAAAATAAATAATAAAATATGATTTTATCAAAATCTTTTGCCGTGGTGTGTTCAAGTACATGGTATAAAGGATATTTACATACATTTTGTTTGACATTTTATTTGGCTTTGTTAGAGAACACTTGAAAAAATTGTAAAATTCGAAAAATCTCGAATTTTTCTCTACACATAAGACAACATCACGAAGTTATAACTCTTCGAGTATTTTAAATTGTTATAAAAATAATACGTTTCAGATTTACGAAAGGTGTATCCCTATTCTCTTGGATAGGCAACTTTAATGTGCGATTTGTTCATGTTTTTACGTAAATATAAACATTTGTTTTTTGACCCTTTTCAAATCGACCACGGCGGGAATCGAATTTTCAGTTCCAATTCAAATTTTACATGCTTAAATTTAAAATTTCAGTTTGGATTAGTGATAGTCCGATCAATTTCCATATTGTCGCTGATAAATATATTTTTAAATTTTTACTATACGCACTTTCTGACATAGAACAAATTTTGTAAAACAAAGTCGCTCAAAAATAACGCGAATTGTGCAAGACTGATAAGAGATGCTTCAAAGAAATGTTAAGTAATTAACACATTATTAATACAATTTTTCATTAAAAAATAGCAATGTTGGGTACAGTTATCAAATGTGTTAAAATCAGATTTTTATCTTAACTAGTCTGGAAATGGCAGTATGATGCAGTCGTGCTCATACTTTATTTGTATTTGTATTTGTATTTGTATTTATCACATTCAACTGACCGACAATTGGTCTCATTGAACTACTTATAGCTATGTTACAATTATCAGAACAATCAAAATAGCATACTTTTTCACAACGCATACAATTTAAACTTACAAACAACAGAAACGACACTAATTTTAAACTACACGTAAAACAATAACCAGGTAATATAGGCAGGTTCAAATATAAATATCATTCAACTTGAAAATTGCTTTCTTTAACGAGGCTTCCATGTATCGTTCATGCGGTGTTTGAATTCACGGTATTTTATTTCTTTTGGCCAAGTAGATGCCTGCAATGCCAACAGCTTCATGTCCGATTTCAAAACAACTTTGAAAGATACGTATTCCATTTGGTTGACGTTTTTCCATTTCGGCACAAGCTTGACTACGTCATTACAACTGGACAATGGCACACGAAGCGAACGAGAAACCAATAGACTGATATCGCTTTCGGTAGCACTGTTGTCAATATTAGTCAAGTATAACGAAAACTCTCCACTCTCATTCCCGTTCTCAGTTTGCGATGAGCAGCAAGCAATCTCTTTGGAATCATCATAGGTCGCTTTAGGTGAAGAAACAGGCGTTGAGTGTCGATGTCGGGCAACTGGATCTGACTTTCGAACATCAGCAAACGTTTTCAAAATTTCTGCTACTGCGGACTTTAGTTGAAGTATTTCACCTTCCACATCCATGAATTTGTGTTGATCGGTGCTAGTAGAAATATCGGCAGTCGTACGTTCTCTTGTTCTGCAGAATAACGTCATACACGGATCGCAGAGCCAAATAATGTTCTTTGAAAAGGCACACAGGTCTGCTTCAGATACACCAACACAGTTTGCGTGAAAGTATTTTGCGCATCTTGCTTCACATACTGTGTATAGTTCGGTATCCAAGCTGATGATTGAACAACATTTCTCACAGTTCTTTTCCATTATCAATCCACAAGAATGGCTGTCACACGGTATCGATATTGATTTTCTTCTCGTAGAGATTTCGAGTCTAACCGGAGCTTAAATGATTATCTCGTATAGTGTTGATCACAACATGCAATAATTTTCAACCGGATTGAGGTTTAGCAGTATTAGGTTCGTAATAACACAGAAATTAACGATACAACACGGAGCAAGAACGAACGGGCCGGCAATAACTTATATTACTTATGGGACACTAGAGTGATGCAAATTTTGAAATGTTGGCTCTCCTATGCTTAAACGATTTATATTATGGTAAATAACATCCTCCCAAAGTTTGAAATGATTCGGAAGAAATTTGACTGTGCACAAGCCATTTGAAGTTAATATGGAGATTACTATGGAAAACGCCAACTTTTTGTGTTCACGCCTCTATCTCTTCGACATACTATTTTATGGAAAAGTGAACAACCTCTGCTCATGTGAAATCTTTTCAGCTACAACTTTGCTGAAGACCTCATTTTGATAGGACTTAAGCTAAAATTGCTATTCCTAATCATAAACTAGGTTTGCATTTTGCATGCTTAACCAACTGCTCGGCAGGCAACAGTGGTGCTCCTGGCGGGTAGAATAGATCAAAGTAATCCAGGCTACTATGTTCTACAGCAAAACAGCAGTGTTGCTCTGGAAGTAATTGAATGATCATCTCAGCATGATTTACACTTTGTTATCAATAATAACAAATTATCCTTAAGTCCCACCAAAATGTGGTCTTCGGCAAAGTTGTAGCTGGGAAGATTTCACATGAGTAAAGTTTGTTCACTTTTCCATAAATTATTATTACGAGCGGATAGAGGACTGAACACAAAAGGTTGGTATTTTCCATAGTAATTTCCATAGAAACTTCAAATG
The DNA here is from genome assembly GCF_002204515.2 of Aedes aegypti. Lineage (NCBI taxonomy): Eukaryota > Metazoa > Arthropoda > Insecta > Diptera > Culicidae > Aedes > Aedes aegypti. Next base: position 332,603,828 of record NC_035109.1, read on the forward strand.
GCCTGTGCACAACCAAATTTCTTCCAAATCACTTCAAATTTTGGGAGAATGATTTTTATCATAATTGACACCGTTTAAGCATAGGGGAGCAAAAACTTCAAAATTTGCATCAGTCTAATGGGACACCCTATAAGAATGCGGTCTGCCACCACAAGTTAATATCATTATGTCGATAATGATAAACAAGTAGAGAATAATGAGTTGATTAGAACACGAAATAAGGCAAATTTTCCTCTTATAGAATTATCTGACTACCGTGGCTAGCATATTTCTCTCAGGCTTGCTTGAACTTCCCGTTCTAGTGGAACAACTACGCCATTGGTAATCAAGTGTGTAGCTCGCTCATAACGAAACGAATTGAGTACACTAACTTCATCATTTGACATCACTAGCTTTGCTAAATGCATTAAGTTTAAACCAAGGCTCCCAGGAAACCTATTTGGCAACTAAGCCAAATTTCGATTCGATTATGAGTAATTTGGCACTAGCATTTGCACTAGCAGAACAAATAATCTGATTAAGAATATTTTCGACAGTTAAGGACTTTGCACAAATATTCTCAAGATCAAAAGCTCTTGTGTACGATTGTATTGTGCGAAATAATTACCAATTGATCTTAAACCATCTTAAACCAAACCAGCAAAATTTAACTAGATGAAATTCATTTTTGTTTCGCATTTTTGGGTTCATAATTACAATTCGTGTGGGAAATAAAACATAACCAAAATCTCCATGCTTATAGAAAATCATAAGATTTCACCAGAGCTCAGCAAAGCCGTTAACACAAGTTCCACAAATTGAATCTTTATTGATTGACCATACTGATATAACACATGTTGGGCCACCTGACGTTCTTGGATGCCACCTAATTAATCGACGAACGTTCATTCTAAGAATGGAGGTAATAATTCAAATGTATATCCATCAAATCCTTACATATCTAGCTCCATTAATCAATTTTCTAAATGTCACCAGATGTTCAGCCTGATTCTATTCCGCATACAAAGTACCTTTTGCCTTAAAACGCGCTCAAACGCCCCCTTGATTGGGCATTTCTCACAGGATTCTCCCAAGCTCCAATAACCGGTACTAATGAGCAGTCTGAGTGCACGTTGATCGCCCCTTGGGTCATAAATTTAAATCACTACAAGTCCAACCCACCCCACCAGTTGCAAACCTATAACCGATTAGGTATTTTAGATCTTCCGCTGCTCAGATTTGCTCGAACCGATACATCCCGGTGTAGATTTGCCAAGGTCAATCCATGAAAGCTTGACTCATTAGCACAATTTCACACAAATCAACTCGCGCTACGGCCAATTGTGGCAAATTTTATATGTGTGTGCGAAAAAGCAGCAGGGTACTACCGCAAGCAACCCCCTCTCACCCCATATGTCGCAGTTCATGTCCGACATATCCGTCGCCTGGGGGGCACCTCCTTTAAACCAGTAGATTACTGCGCTCGTAAAATTGATCACAATTTGATTAACAAGACCATGGAGACGGTCAAGATCTTCAATAGGAGCTACAAATTGGATTCAAACTTGCACTTGAGCCGATGTCCGGCTAAGCAAGCAACACCACCAGCGCACAGTGGGATGAAACTCCAAAAAGACTCTCTAATGATAATAAATTTAAACATTTTGAAAGACCATGTGTAAACAGTGATCGAAAGGAGTAACGTAAAAATAAATTGTGTATTGACTGAATTTTTTTTACCCCGGCACGATTTTTTTTATTAATTGGATAGCTTGCGGACTAAAATACTTTTTTTCATCTCGGGCTTCTAAAATACCTCTAAGAGGTGTTTGACTGTCTTTTTAGACTGTGCAGCGCTGTGTGATCTGGCTAATATTGATGGTGAGATGAATCCACGCGATGACGACTTGCGATGGCATTGAAGAAACCTCTATCTACTACAAGTCCTGTGCTCGAATGAGAGTAGCCAAAAGCACCCGCGTGTGGTTTGTCTCTTGCTCGAAATGAGTTCTGAATTACTTCCGTTTACAATGTGTCGTGTGATGATTTTATGTCGGTGGTTGATGAAGGGGCAAGGCATCCAGAAGGGGCAACGAAGGCGAGCTACTTCGTAAACAGTGGAAATTTACGAGACAGCGGCGCGTCGATCGGTCAAAGTTTGCGGTGAGCAAACGGGTCACTTCCGGATGTGATGTTTGAAGGCGGTTTTATTGGGTTGTAAAATGAAGACTCTAGTTAAATTGTATATTTATCTGTTGAGGAACATGCTAGCTAGATTTCAAACCACAATTGCTCTCATTTGAATGCAAAGGTTAAGTAGTTGCTTATTTGTCGTAGGCGTAAATTGTTCAGAACTAATTTTATTGAATTTTTCATTGACGTTAACTAGGATACGAATATTAATTGTTGATTGTACATTGCAAAATAATTTCAATTAATCGTCAATATCTTCTACATAAATAATTACATTTCATTAGCCGCAGAAGTTCAGTGTTTTTACAAGAAAACGTTCATGAAAAACGCTCGTGGCAATAGAAGATTGCGTCGTTTCTGGCCTGCCTTTATTGATAATTTGACACGGACACCGTCTTCAGCCATTTAGCTGCACAGACTGTAACTTAACACTTGATTGATAATTTTATTCGACATTTGCTCAAATGTTTCAACAATGTATGTACTCTATACTGACGAATTCCACCATAGAATTTTGATAGTATACAGATGTTTGGGACAAAGTTTCATGATTGAGAAATAATTGATAAAAAAGTTTTTCTAATAACAACTATTGGTCGATTTTCAAAATTTTGTTTTTTTTTTGTCAAAATAAATAGGTTCTAATGATACGATAAGAATCTTGGAATGATTCTGAATCATAATGATTTTATGAATAATTTCTCTAGAAGTACCCATTTTCGAATTATATCAAGTTAAATGCAGAAAATATCATTTAAATATTAAAATAGGTCATTTTCATTAATTATTCGCGATTCTCCATCAATAATAATGCGTTTTCCTGAGAAAAGACCTTATTTATTTCCACTTACTTATTTTCCTTGATGGAGAATCGCAAAAAAAAACTAATAAAAATGGCCTATTTTGATATTTAAATAATATTTTTTGCATTTAACTCGATATAATTCTAAAATGGCTGCTTCTAGAGAAATAATCCATATAATCATTATGGTTCAGAATCATTTCAAGATTCTTATTGTATCATCAGAATGTATAAATTTTGACAAACATATTTATTTTTAAATCGGTCAAAAGTTGTTCTTAGAAAAACTTTTTTATTAAAAATTTCTCCATCATGAAATTTTATACCAAACATCTGTATACTATCATGATTCTATGGTAAAAATTTAAAAAAAATATTATTTTTGTGTAATATCGAATTTAAGTTTTATTTTTGAATTTTTCATGAAAATATATAAAATATTTTTTCAGTATAATTTTTTTTTTCTCATAGTCCAAACAGTTCACTACAACTTCTTCATAGAACATTTTCCTCTAAAATCAACAGTTTCGGAGTTAGAATTTTTCAAATAAGTTGCATGCAAACATTTATAGGCCATTTTAAAAAGTTATTCTTGAGTCAAAATAATCAAAATTCAAAATTAAAATCAAAATTTGATCCAAATCGAAGACGATCGAGCACGATTTTTATTTTTTCGACTCATTCTGGATGGAATTCGTCTACTCTAAATAATTTTAAATATTACACCAAAGTGACACCTTCAAAATTTAATTCATTTTGAAAGCTATTTTATTTGCAGATCCTTTTCTTTTTTTTATTTCTATATAAGTATCGTTTCGATCATCACTTTTTTCAATATCATTTCAAACATTTTCAAAATTTCATTTTGATTCCTCTGCAGAGCTTTATTACTTGTATTACTGTTCATATTGGTACAGAAGGCTCCATCCCATTACCCCGAATGCCACTACCCCGAATGGGTCACTACCCCGAAAGCCAGTACCCCGAATGAGTCATTACCCCGAACGCCACTACCCCGAATGAGCCATTACCCCGAATAGTATGAGATACAGTGAAATATATTGTTTTGCGGGCAAAAATAAGTCTCTAATGAAAACTGGTAATTAATGGCGCGTAAAATTCGTCGGTTAAATGTTTATCATATATTTTCCCTTCTTTTTTATGTCAGCTTATCTTTCGAAGTATATTGTTGGCAACTCTTTTAATTCTTTCGGAGACGGTACCTTTTTATCAGCCCAGTGGGCACTCTCGCAGTTCAAGGGTTCATTTACAAATTTCATAACGCGAAAAATTTCTATTTTTGACACCTACCCACCCGTTCGTACCACTTTTTGTATGGACAACATTTTTTGTCCCCTTCAGCGTTACGAAACTTGTGAATGGGCTTTTGATTAAATAAGCCGTTTATTGACTGAGACCTCTCCTTGTCAACTTACCATTATTGTACATGTTCTATTATTCCTGGGCATAGAACGTCAAGGAAATGCTCAATGCATAAGATCCACCACTGGAGGAATTTGAACCCAAATACAAATAGTTTCCTTTTTTGTGTATATATGCTGTGTCATAGCATGATATGACATATCATATTGTTACATATCACGTTGTTACAGTGATCTTTCACGTCATAGCTGCAAAAATTTCACCAGAAATTTCCCCTTCTTTCTTAAATAGGCTGTTCTTCCAAGTTTTCGTTGGACAAGCTAGTCATTAACATTTCCATATGGAACAGCTTTTTTTGAAGGAATATATCCTGAAGGCATTCACTCAAGTGAATCCTCCTATAATTCTAAACAGTAATTTTCCCTTTCTTTCATCTTCTTGTATTGAAACAGACAGGTCTCGTATGAATTTGCTCACCGCTTTGCTGTCATAATCATTTCTTCATTGTGCTGAATTGGAAAAAAATGTGATTATCTCATCGAAATTCAAATTAATGATCCCACAAACCAACGAAAGTTTTTACTGTAGCGGAAATCAAAGGCCGCCGTTTTTCTAACATGTACAAGTGTATTAACGTTTCCTTGCTTTAGTAGAACGGTAGTCTATCAGGTTGGTTTTTCAGCGGGTTCCATAGACGAACACTTGCAGCGATTATCTCAGGGTGATCTTCCATTACCACCGTTTACGAAACAAAATCTTTAAGGAGATCTTAATGCTAGTAGCCTGACACCTACAATGAGTAAAGGAAGTGGGTTCTGACGTCCAATAAGAAACTTTACTACATCCTAATTTTATGCATATTATAGCTATCCTTTACATAATAAATTCACCCTTCTTTTCGAAATAGGCTGTTCTTCAGAGCATTGCAATGTGGCTGTGTGAATCTCACCAAAATTAGAGGACAAATCGAAATAAAACTTAGTATTCAAAAATTATTAGCTAAAAAACTAGCTGCTTTTATATCTTCTAATGTTTGAAATATAAATTGTTGAGCCAAACTCGTTACAATTATCACCCCACTCTCTCACTAGAATAAGTTCCAAATTTTATGCATTCGGGGTAGTGACCCATTCGGAGTAATGGCTTTCGGGGTAATAGCGTTCGGGGTAGTGGCATTCGGGGTAGTGGCGTTCGGGGTAGTGTCATAGAATCGGTACAGAATACAACATGGCCGGACTGAAAATTTGTTGGGAAACCAAATGCCTGTTCTTAACCCGCAAAGTGCCGGGACGAACCTAAAATTTTCAAAATGCTCGTTCTCAGTAATGCTCCAACCGATTTTCGAGATTTTTGGCTTTTAGTGAAGGGGAATAGTTGTACTAACTTTCTGCGTTGGTGCCGCCCCGCCAAAACCCTCCCCGTTTTTTGGAGATGCAAATATGTCTGTGTTTTTTCCCGTTTTTCACGCTGAGCTGACCAAATAGCTCTGGTTCTTAATTGGATTCGTCGCCCAGTTACCTAATTCTTATCAGAGAGGTGCCGTTCAGTGAGGAGATGGTTACACACATCTCGGGAATAACTTGGCTCCGATGGTAAGTAATCTGGTTCTCCGGAAAATCCGGAATATTCGTGAAGATGGTCAATTCGTGAAAGTCGTCCTAAACAGCTGCGGTTTTTTGCCAAATTATCAGATTTCATTATCAAAGAACGTAATAGATGATCGGAATTGCTTATCGACATGAGTGGCCACTATAACGGCCTCCGGAAGATCCGGAACATCCGTAAAAATGGTCATTTCGTGAAAACCATCCTAGACCACCGGGATTTTTTCCAATGATATCAGAATTGATAATTATGGAATATAATGGACGATTTGGACTGTTCATGGACATAGGTGGCCAATATAATGGCCTCCGGAAGATCTGGAACATCCGTAAAAATGGCCATTTCGTGAAAACCATCCTAGACCACCGGGATTTTTTCCAATGATGTCAGAATTGATAATTATGGAATATAATGGATGATTTGGACTGTTCATGCACATAGGTGGCCACTATAATGGCCTCCGGAAGATCCGGAACATCCGTAAAAATGGTCATTTCGTGAAAACAATCCTAGACCACCGGGATTTTTTCCAATAATATGTGAATTGATAATTATGGAATATAATGGACGATTTGGACTGTTCATGCACATAGGTGGCCACTAAAATGGCCTCCGGAAGATCCGGAACATCCGTAAAAATAGTCATTTCGTGTAAACTATCCTAAACCACCGGGATTTTTTCCAATGTTATCAGAATTGATAATTATGGAATACAATGGACGATTTGGACTATTCATGGACATAGGTGACCACTATAATGGCCTTCAGATGATCCGGAACATCCGTAAAAATAATCATTTCGTGGGAACTATCCTAGACCACCGGGATTTTTCCAATGATATCAGAATTGATAATTATGGAATAAAATGGATGATTTGGACTGTTCATGGACATAGGTGGCCACTATAATGGCCTCCGGAAGATCCGGAACATCCGTAAAAATTGTCATTTCGTGGGAACTATCCTAGACCACCGGGATTTTTTCCAATGATATCAGAATTGATAATTATGAAATATAATGGACGATTTGGACTGTTCATGGACAAAGGTGGCCACTATAATGACCTCCGGAAGTTTCGGAACATCCGTAAAAATGGTCATTTCTTGAAAAACATCCTAGACCACCGAATTTTTTTTCCAATGATATCAGAATTGATAATTATAGAATATAATGGATGATTTGAACTGTCAATAGACATAGGTAGCCACTATAATGGCCTCCAGAAGATCCAGAACATCCGTAAAAATGGTTGTTTCGTGAAAATCATCCTAGAACATCACGATTTTTTCCAATGATATTACACAGTACGAACGAAACCTGCAAAATTATAGCGAGTCGAATGTAACAAAAGGACTCCATTATATATGATAGATATTTATGTGCGATCTTAAAATTACATTGCTGCTGGTTTGAAAATGAGCTATAATTAGCTACCAAACTTGATGAATATATATAAAAAAAGTTCTAAACGGGATTCGAATTAGGGACCTCTGGAGCGATAGCTACACGCCCGAGCTCTCTCGGCTGTCTTACCACTTAGTAAGTGACTGACAAAAGTTGAACACGTTCTGCGTAAAATGAGCGTATCACAGAATCACTTCGACGGTTGGCGGTTTCATCGAGAAGTGATTGAAAGAGCAGTCAACAATGCCGAGCGTTCTCTCAGTCGCGTGATTGTTGAGTGTGGCTGGGTTTGTTTTGTGGCAGATTCATGTAAATTTCTAGTGGATTTAACTGTAATATATTTGGAAGGGCCCTTATTGGTTGACAGATGGTCATATTTGCTTCAGCTGTTGGCTAACGCGTGTAATTTTCAAATGCCTGCCACAATTTTCCGTCGATGTCCAAATTGCGTGCTGCTTAATATTCACAAATTTATTATTTTTTAATTATGATTTGGATTATTCATGGACATTATTGGCTACTATAAAGGTATTCGGAAGATCCGGAACATCCGTAAAAAACGGTCCAGAACATTCGTGAAAATGGTAATCTCGTGAAAATCATCCTAGACTAACGCGATTATATATATATATATATATATATATATATATATATATATATATATATATATAATTCATGTTCATATATATATATATATACATATGTCATGGACATAAGTAGTCACCAAAATGGCCTCCGGAAGATCCGGAACATACTTGAAAATGGTCATTTCGTGAAAATCATTCTAAGCCACCATGATTCTATCCAATGTTATCAGAATTCATAATTCAAAGACAAAATGGATTATTTGGAATTCTGATATTATTGGAAAATACGCGTTGGTCTAGAATGATTTTCACGAGATAACCATTATTTCGAATGTTCCGGATCTTCTGGAGGCCATTATAATGTCCACTAATGTCCAGGAACAATCAAAACCATCCGTTATGTTCTAGAATTATAAATGTTGCTATCATTGGACAAAATCGCGGTAGTTTAGGATGATTTTCAAGAATTGACTATTTTTACGAATGTTCCGAAACTTCCGGAGCCCATTTTAGTGGCCACTTGTTTCCATAAACAATCGAAATCATCCGTTACGTTCTATAATTATAAATTCTGATATCATTGGAAAAAAAATCGAGGTGATCTAATATTATTTTCAAGAAATTACCATGTTTGCGGATGTTTCGGATCTTCCGGAGGCCGTTATAGTAGTCTCATATGTCCATGAACAATCTAAATCATCCATTATATTCTGATATCATTGGATGTTCCGGATATACGGATGTTCTGGATCTTTCGAATGCCCCTACAGTGGTCACTACTATCCATGAACAATATAAATCATCCGTTAGGTTATACAATTATAAATGATGATATCATTGAAAAAACCGTGGTGGTCTAGGATGGTTTCCACGACATGATCTTTTTTTACGGATGTTCCGCATCTTCCGGATATCATTATAATGGCCTCTTTTTTCCATAAATAATCTAAATCATCCATCCGTGGCGCTGGTCAAGGATGATTTTCACGAAATGAACTTATCAACGGATGTTTCGGATCTTCCGGAGGCCTCTCTGGTGACCACTATATAGGGAGACTTACGGCTTCGGCACCATTCGACTATTATCGGCAACCAAATTTCAAACGCCAAATTCACTGTATTATTCTTTCAAACCACGTCCACTTCCAACTGACGAGATTTCCGAGACTGAACAAACAATAACGCCAGAGATGTCATCAATTCAAATGAACACACCTCAAAATGCAACTGATTTGGAGCTGCCGAAGAGATTCACCAGCAGATCTTATGGGAAAGTTGCCCAAAAGGATGGTCTAGGATAGTTTACACGAAATGACCATTTTTACGGATGTTCCGGATCTTCCGGAGGCAATTATAGTGGCCACCTATGTCCATGAACAGTCCAAATCGTCCATTATATTCCATAATTATCAATTCTGACATCATTGGAACAATTCCGGTGGTCTAGGATGGTTTTCACGAAATGGCCATTTTTACGGATGTTCCAGATCTTCCGGAGGCCATTATATTGGCCACCTATGTGCATGAACAGTCCAAATCGTCCATTATATTCCATAATTATCAATTCTGATATCATTGGAAAAAATCCCGGTGGTCTAGGATAATTTTCACGAAATGACCATTTTTACGGATGTTCCGGATCTTCCGGAGGCCGTTATAGTGGCCACTCATGTCGATAAGCAATTCCGATCATCTATTACGTTCTTTGATAATGAAATCTGATAATTTGGCAAAAAACCGCAGCTGTTTAGGACGACTTTCACGAATTGATTATCTTCACGAATATTCCGGATTTTCCGGAGAACCAGGTTACTTACCATCGGAGCCAAGTTATTCCCGAGATGTATGTAACCATCCCCTCACTGAACGGAACCTCTCTGATAAGATTTAGATAACTAGGCGACGAATCCATTCAAGAACCAGAGCTATTTGGTCATCTCAGCGTGAAAAACGGAAAAAACACAGACATATTTGCATCTCCAAAAAACGGGGAGGGTTTTGGCGGGGCGGCACCAACGCAGAAAGTTAGTACAACTATTCCCCTTCACTAAAAGCCAAAAATCTCGAAAATCGGTTGGAGCATTACTGAGAACGAGCATTTTGAAAATTTTAGGTTCGTCCCGGCACTTTACGGGTTAATATAAAGTTTCAATTTTCTGTTAATAAGCGTATAATTTATATATTCATATCTCATCAGCACGGCAGCACTGCGCCATGCCAGTCCAGTTTTGTTTTATTGCTGTGGCTTTTAAAGTGAAAATTATAGTTTTACGGAAGTGGTTATTCAATAGTGTTGTTTTCCAATAAAGTTCTAGGACTGGCGGATCGAGAAGATATGGAATATTCTGAGAAAACAGCCCAGAGATGATGATTTTTCTAGCTTGTGTCGAATAAAAAGGTCAATTCATGGGCCACCATATTTTACTTTTCATATTCAGCGTGAGAGGGAATGTATGTGGTGAGAGTGCTTCGTTTCAGAGAATGTGTGTGAATTAGTGAGTGCTAACCAACGAGTGAGAGGCGATCAAACACATACTGAGAGCCGGACCTGTTATATATAACATTGAGTGAGAGGGAGAACAAGTGCGATGTTTTGAGAAAAGTGAAGTGGTAGCAAGGAATGGTTGCAGTTTCAGTGGGTTGAGTGGTGATAGTACCAACACTACAAAGCCCTAATGGAGGTAACGACGAAAGGTACGACGGAAATAATGCTGATAATTGGTAAGTCTGTTCCTTTTAAACTCCTTTGAGCAGCTAGGTTTACCATGTCGATAGCCTGACCAAACGAGAAATCATTCCACGGCTGGAAAGGATATTTGCATTAGGTATAGTTTTCACACACGCTTAAATTTTGTCACATATGTGGTTGTGTAAGATTTCCGAGGCGGTGATTCATGGATTTTTTTTTTTGCGCAGTCTTGAGTCGGTGTGGAACAGGGTTTCATATAAAAAATACTTAAAGTTTTATTCTACATGGGTGAGAAATTGTGTTGAAAATTTGGAGTGCGAGGGAATGACCATTGACCATGGGAGATGACAAGACTTTAAATGAGTATAACCACAGTGTGAGAAAATTTCAGCGTGCACTATATCGATGTGTTGGAGTGGAGCATAAGAGGGAGATGAATGTCTTTCTTCATTGCTCACTTCTTGCGTTGCGACCGGTGAGTGAATATTGTAGTATGTGTAGAACTTGTCGAGCAGGAGAACTTTGTTTGTGTGGTTGTATGCATCAACTTTATTCTTCAAGAGAACACGAAGTTGCAGCGTAGTTGACAACTAATTTTCTAAGGGGAAAAGCACTAATCTTCGACCAACAAGAATTTTATGCCAATTCTCGTTTTTTCATGCAAAGTATGCTAGAAACTAATGCTGGGTAGAAAATTTTGATGCCATTGTTTGAATGAAAGATCCATAAAATAATTGTAATTCGAATTTACCTCAAAATTCAATATTGTGAATATAATTATTTGTTTAATTTTAATGAATATAATTTTTTTTATTTAATTCATATAGGTATTTTAACACAATTTTTTCATAACCATGGATGAATATTCGCAGAATTATGTTTCCTTTTTTTCAAGAGGGTTGGGAAGCAACGGATGTATCTTGTGTTATTTTGTATTGTATTATACTTTAATGTATTGGATTTTATAACAATATTCTGTATTGTATTCTATTATATGTATCGTATTACGTTACATGTCAGCATTGTGATACGTATAATGGCAGTAGCCTTTTATTTTCTATAATAACATTACAGAAACATAGTGGAGTAAATAACATCTATTTATTGGATTACTCATAGGAGAATCATGAAGTCTGCATATCAACTTAATCACTGTTCTTGATATTTCTGCATTGCGTTATTCTCTACAAAATTTATATCGTCCTTATTTTGGAGTGTACTTAAAAGGTTGATATCATCATATGGCCTTATTTTTAATTTTTTATATTTAGTATGCAAGTATGCTTGTAGCTAATTTTACCATACTTTCAGTTTTACATGGTTTCCAGATTTTTTTTTTAAGTATTTGAAATTCAATTAAATGATTTTTTTATTACTAGTGGTCCCGGCAAACTTCGACTTGTCATCAAGTAGGCTGTTGAATACGCTAAGGATCGTACCATACAAAATAACAATTTCGTCCAATCTCGTTTTTCCGGCTTTCCCGGTGAATATTCTGGGATTTTTATACACACAAACACGTCGGAACCTCTGATGAACAAAACGGAGAAATAATGCTTCAAATACGTTAACCCGTTCGTAAGCTAATTCGTGACATACAAACACTGTTCCATTTTTATTTATATAGATTATTTTTATTTCTATTGTTCAACAATTTTCTGAAATTTATCCTCGCAGAAAAACTTAAGATTCATAAGCAAATGCAACAGAGGAATAATAGTTTTGATTCACAGACTCATTCGGAAGCAAACCTGCGACGCTCAAACAACATTTCTGTTTTAGCATTGGGCGGTAGTATATTCGTGACTAGGTTTTGAATTGACAATTGTTCTAGATGTTACGTCTGCTTGTCTTTGATTATATTTTATTACATTCTTTTGTGTTATACAGTGTTATATTATGCTATACAGTGTAGTGTTATGTATTATATTATATTATCCGTTATAATATATTTTAATAATTTATATTCAATTCTACCACAGACAAACAGACGCCACACTCTCATTGTCTATCGGGCACATTTTCAACGGTAGATTCAAATTATGGCAGATGGTTAATCCAATACTCGCATTGCTCGCATCGTTTATGTTTGTATTTGACATTTACATACTACCAGCATATGTTGGCCTATCGACCAAACACACGGATTTTAGCATTGACCATAGATGAATAAATGCATGAATTTGCTCTAAGTGTCACGTCTGTTTGTCTGTCATTATACTTTGTTTAAGACTGTGGCAAACTAAATTTTGACAAATTAAATGCCCTGTAAATTTTCCGAACAGCGCAATTGCCTTCATTTAAACGTCATTGTAGAACATGCTGCAGAACAATTGTAGCATTAGTTAACGTAACTCTAATTTATTATTTCATGTTTGACCAAAAGATACACCAACCTGTTCCATAAGGTTCGCCACATGATTTTTTGATGTCACGTTAATGGTATCCCTCAATTTCCAACATCCGTAAAAGAAAAGAACAAAATATTTTCTCCTAAATATTTACCAGCTTTTTGATAATTATGCTTGGTCCAATATGTGTCAATGCACCGAAAATGTGGAACAGTAGACTGATATCCCTTTATGTTAAATGAAATAATTTCAGATTAACGGTCTGACAATTGCTCAGTTTTTTATCCTTAGTTTGGTTCTATTAAATTAATTGTTTTATTCTTGATCATTGCTTGAAGTGTGCTTATAAATTGGTTAATTTTTTTTTTGGTTTTAATTAAGTTTGTCACAGTTCTCATATCAAATCAAACCAGATTTTTCGAGAAAAATAACTTTTAACATTTACAGGCTTTGTCTACAGAGTATATGGATTGAAATTTTTACTTAACAAACCTGGCTTCAAATTTGATCGTGTTCTTACCTCATAAACATTCTTTACAGAGAATCTCGTAGTGCAACACAGACAGATTGAGCCGAGCAAACCCATTCTTGATTGAGATCGTACGTGGGCCGTGTCAATATATAAATATATTATTATGATTTGTTATATTTAATTGGGTCGTGTTGTACTGTATATCATGGAATATTGTTAGATATATCGTTTTCATATCTTCTTCTTCTTCTTTCTGGCGTTACGTCCCTACTGGGACAGAGCCTGCTTCTCAGCTTAGTGTTCTCATGAGCACTTCCACAGTTATTAACTGAGAGCTTACTATGCCAATGACCATTTTTGCATGCGTATATCGTGTGGCAGGTACGAATATACTCTATGCCCTGGGAAGTCGAGAAAATTTCCAACCCGAAAAGATCCTCGACCGGTGGGATTCGAACCCACGACCCTCGTTTTCATATCTTAATACTATATTATTATATATATTATATTTTATATCATAAACAACATTTCACTGTTACTGTATATAACATATACGGGAAAGGGAGGGAGCATCAGGGCATCAATGAAGTTGCAGTTGGACAATGAAGTGGAGTGCCAATCGGAGTCAATATTGGCATAATTTTCAGAAGCATCATGGAGTCATCGGAGATACTAACATAATCACTGCTATTAATATTTCAGCATGTCGTTCTATTCCGGAAATTGTAATACGTCCTTATTTTGGAGACTACTTAACGAGGTTCAATTCATCACAATTAAAGAATGGAAATTTTGAAACATCTGTATTCATATCATACACAACTATATATTCCATTTTATATATTTTATTATAATTATTTCATTTATGATATGCTGGGTATTGAGAGGGTGCATTAGGGCATCAGAGAAGTCACAGATGGAAGATGTAGTAGGGTGTCAGCCGGAATCTAGGAGAATGTGCCGTAACATCCTTGCACTACATGCTGCTATTTAAAAATGACTAATGTTATTGTCTCTGTTTACTACAGTACAACGAATTAAACGAAGCGTCGGATGTAATATTATTTTGTTTGTCCTCCCTAAACATATGGAAGCTGTAATTTTGTTTTTGATGTACCCGGAAACATTATTGACAAATCGCTGATTTTTTTTATTTTTATTCAAATTATTTGGTTATTTTTATCATTCTTCCCTCGACCAGCCTAATATCATCAGTAGGACAAATATTCAACAGAAAAATATATGTCGGCAGATATAATACTGCATGCATTCAGATGCTGTTTTACTTTATTGTTACTACCATTTTGTTTTCATATTTTATTATCATATTATTATATATATCATAATCTTATTCACTATATAACATATCACTATAATTGAATTTATCATGTTTTGGGGAGGGAGGGAGCATCAGGGCATCATTGAATTTACAACTGGACAATGAAGTGGAGTGCCAATCGGAGTCAGGAGGAAAAGTGTTAGTCGTTCTCGTCTAGTACTTTTCTCTCCAACAGTTGTAAAAGATTTGACGCGCCCTTCTTCAACAAACCTTTCCGTGGAAAGCTCGATAAGTATTGAAAATTCTAATACTCAATCTGTTCAATCTGTTGGAATCGGCTGGAAGGAGACTCTCTATTTCCCGCGGGTTTCGCGTAGGTGTTTATGCTTACGGGTCCGCCACCCCCCTTTTGGCCCTTCATACAGCGATATGTTGAATGCAGATTGGTAATAAAATTTGACCTTACTGTTGAGTGGAGCCGCATGCAGAGCAAGACTCAAGCAAGGATTGGTGGCTATCTACATACATACATACATAAGCGTATAATTTATATATTTGTAACGGAAAGTGAAAAAGTGGCGTGATCCGTTGGTTGTGTTTGATCCTTCGAGCTGATTGCTTGCTCATGCGGGGGGCGGGCGATGGGGGCAGGATCAAACATGTCGCGCGTCGTTCGCTTACCACGGTGGAATAGTATCGCGGATCGCGTTAGTTGTGTTTGATCCTGTTCGGCGTCAAATGATTTTATCGAGTAATATCGCGAATCCGGTGAGGCGCATTCATTTCAAATTATATTTTTATCGTTTCCCAAAACGAATCCTTTACCCAAACCTTTCCCATACCCAAACTCCCAGTGTTTACTTGTGGAAGTGCAGAGGACTCCTCGACTTCCATAAAGCAAATAACACGTCAACATTTCCCTCCCATCCCCAAATTGACCTGCATTCGGACGCAGCCGGTGCCGTTATTGTTTGTTATAATAATGAGAGCACCAGTACTTACACATTGAGGATGCTACTGATCCCCAGTAGTGTCTGTTGGTTCTTGCAATAACGGAGTAGCATCTGCGGGCTGTTGAGTTGAAGATTTACAGGGTGTTGAAGTTGAGAGATTTACAGTTCCACGTACCGAGTTTCCAATCGCTAGTCCCTTTACGTCGCTGTGGTCTTCGCGAATGTCCCAGTTCGTATTCTCTCGTTGATTATTCAATGTTTCGTACTATGCCCCATTTTTGGCACCAACGGCACTGAGTGGCTTGCTGAAAATTTCCTCCAGGTTTCTGGAAATGTTCCCATGTCACACGAACATCAAACATAAGTCTTGATCTTTCTTTTATATTACATATTTAGATTATTTTTGTTGAGGTGAACTAAATAATTTTCATGAGAAAGCCCTTTTCGACGAATACCAAATTGTTTTTTTTTATATTGATTACTTATTCCATTTGATCTGTTCATGTGACATATAATCACTTGAAAGACCCTCCAAGACGACCTTGAACAAACGTTTAGTTTTGTCGTCGTAAGTAAAAAAATGTGCTTCTTCTCTTCAAGATGTTTAAGAAGATGTACGGGACCTTCAAGAGTTTTCTGAAAAGCGCAGCATTCTCCTTTTTTTACGATTTGGAAGGGAACATTGAATTCCAATAGGACACACGTCGGTATCCAGTTCGTCATCCAGCGGTTCCCGACCATCTAGGCCGACCAGCCAACAATACCACCCCACACACACAGGCACACACCTCATACAATTAGAGTAGAAGGAATAAAGTGTTTAAAATTGAAGACTGTTGTAGTTGTTTAGCTTTCTGATCGGCCGGCGTTGTCTAAGCCGACCCTGAGAAAAGAGGCGGGTGTGGCCCACCCCAGACGGCTTCCGTGGCTTGACCATAAGTCAGGGGAATGCTTGGTAAAGATCATTCAGGTCTTGGCATTCCAGGAATTTTCTTCAGCAACAGAGATGCTCGTTTCTTTACGATTTGGAAGGAAACCTTGAATCTCCTAATGGAGTTTATGATCTCCTCCAAATTTCCCAGCACCCTTTGTTCCTCACTTGGATCAAAGACCCTGGGCTAGAGGCTACTTTGATGTACGGAAAATTTATCTTAAACATCGAAATGATTGCTCATTTCAATGCAATTATCAACATGCATCATTTGACCCTTGGAAGGAAGCGAGCATCCTGGAGAAACGTCCTTTACTATTTTTGCCACGTTTAGTGACAGTTTAAATATCCACTTTTTTGGAAGAAGGTTGTGAATTCATAGATTCATCCTTTCTTTTGCTCGTGATTGCGATTATGTTCAGTGAATAAACGGAAGAAGAAGTTACTTTCTAAAGGATTTTTTCCCAAGACGGTGTCCAAGAAGGATTACCAGTGGGTTCAACGAAAAATCGAAGGCACAGGTCGAAACAAAGATCAAAAAGGGATCAATAGAATAAAAAATAATACTGAAAAGTAATGTTTTTGTAGTACTGACTAGTACTATTTGTGTAGCACTGAAGAGTACTGGTTTTTGTGAAGAACTGGTTTAGTGCTTTAGGTAGGGTTTCGTTCTACTTCGTCGTAAGCGCTACAATTCGTCGTATCCAACTTTAAATGTTCCACCACGGCGGATATTGAATCTTACTTGCAACATAGATCCATTTTCCAAGTGTAATTTTGTGAAAGCTGTTATGGTATGCACACTTGTACACCAAAATACAATAAAACTACTGTATTTCGGTAAATAACTTCACTTCAATTATCCACTTTGCATTTTTTCACCGAAATCGCATGGACAAACACGATTTGAGAAAAATGCTTAGCGATCAACTGAGCCACACCACTTTCCAACACAAGTTTCTTCCCGCCGCCCGTGGGTTACTTACTTCGCCGAGCACTTATTTTCACTATGGAAAACATTCGTACTTCATCACTGAAGGATTTCATTCCAATCACACGCCGTAAAAGTTCTATAAATCACCAAATTTTACGAAATTTCCTCAACCGCCGCGTATAATTGAGTAATTGAGAATGTAAACAAAGTTCAATCCGTCGTACTGAGAAAAAAAAGCTTGTGCGCATCAATGTGTGCGCGACGCTCGACGTAAAAATACGGTTCCTTTGATTGTGTTGTTTTCGCTGTACTGTGAGCAAATGCCATAATTGTACGGTCAAAAGGTTGTGTTCATATGTTTGGGCTGAATTTTGAAAACGAACAATTAATTTTAAAGGAAATTAGTATTAGTACTATCATGCTGAAGGAATGGAGGGAGATGCCCGTAGATCTATCTTTCTAGTAAATCATTTTATTAAAGCGTTGATATGTTGTGTTTTAACCACTCAATACACACAGTGAGCCGTAAGTTGTGAGACGAATCTGGAAACTGATTGCGACGGAGTTGAAAACGATACGACGGATTGAGAATACGGTAAGATGCATTTTCTTTGCATTATTCACAAAAAGAGATCAAGATTTATCAAAATGTTATTGTACAATGCTAAAGCCATTTTGAGAATGAATTGTTTGGCATCGGTTTGTATCAGCATCATTCACTGCAATACTAGGAAAATTGCAGTTCTCACTGATCAATGCTTAATACGATGGATACTAGCACATCACCCTAGTTTTAAAAAACATCCAGGAAAGGAAAAACTTCTGTACGCACAGCACGAAGGTAAGACACGCGTCAAAAAGTTCGCTTTGACAATCTTAACGATCCAATCAAATACCAATCGAACAAATTGATCGTTAATGATTGTTTGTGATACTCAGATAGGCTTTATGATACTACGTTCAATCTCACCGCGGTTTATTGTTGAGAGAGAAAAACCTTAACTCCAAAGGCAACGAACCGAAAAGCTCAAACGGGTAAACCTACGATGAACTTAAGCGTACTATGACAATGATATCACACAAGTAGATGTGGCCATTTGACCCTTTAAACTGTTTTTGAAGACATCCATCTCTTAAGCTCGGTGGTTGTGGAATAGTTTTGATTGACGGGTGTTGAGCATTTTTTATAATGCATCACGTGGAAAGGAAAAGGGTCACGATCATCCTTTCCAAACATAGAAGTGCTATCATTGTGGATTTCTCAATCGTTATTTCCAGCGTTGATTAATGCTTATAATTGAAGAGTAATGAATGTCAAGGATTGCACGAAGAAACGCTCTTAAATGTAATTCAGTTTCAAGTCAACAAGTGCATAATGAGCTATGTAACTTTTAACAACCGTATGGAGGGATGTTTAGTAAGTGTAATGGCCATGATGCTTATGGTATCCAAAATCTCCGCCATGATTGTAATCGTGGGCAGCCAGAACCGGAGCAGCATGAGTGGCATAGGTGTTGTGGTGGTACAGCTGAGGCTGAGCAACGACGACGGGCTTTGTGGTCAGAGGGGCGGCGTAGCCAGTATATCCATAGTTGTCATGGGATAGGGCTGGAGCGTAACCTTGGTCATAGGCAAGAGCTGGAGCAAGGTTTTGGCCGTAAGTGAAATGGTTGGTCAATGGAGCAGCGTACCCGTGGCTTGGAGTAGCCAGGACTGGAGCAGCATGGGCATGATGATCATGGGCGTATCCATGGCCCAAGGATGGTGAATGTCGGATGAAGTTGCTATAGCTCACGGCTGGAGCAGATGAGTATTGTGCTGCTACAGGGGCAGCATAAGAATGTTCCGTTCCAACGTATCCAGCGCTGGCATAAGCCAAGGCAACCATCAAGATAGTGAGCTGAAACGAATAAAAATCACATTAACAAATATCCCCGAGAAGCGCTCTGCCACACCACTAACCTTGAACATTTTGATATGAGCCTCTAAGATGGTCAAAGATAGACACCGATTGAAACAATGATACAGTTTTGATCAAACGGCTGGATATTTATACTGAAAATAGGATAGCTGATCAACAAAGCCATAAGTTATAACATCAACACCCGAAAATAGCAATAAATAACGTACGGTCAGTTTTCTGTTGGAGCGTCCTTCGGATTGCGATCGCCGGTTCGGGTTTGTTTCATCATTTACTGACTACATTCATCGCGAATCGTCTATATGTTATGGAGGAACACACTTAATTTACACCGATTCCCACGATCCCGAAAAATCCCTCAGAAATGATTTTATCCGTCTCCTTTTAGAATAAATAGAAACAGTCGATGGCAAAGCGCTGTGGTAAATCTGTAGATGCTGACTAGATTCTTAACAATTTAATTAGGTGATGAATGGAACTGGTCAAATGTTTATCTTTGATCGAACCATGTCGAATTCCACCAAAAATGCTTAATTTTCAATTGAAACTTACATCGTCTACAAATATAAACATGTTATATGAATTGGAATATTCCGAATAAACAAAACTGAATTCTAAGAACATAACAATTTTAATTATTTAATTTTCCTTTTCTTCTTCTTATTGGCATTATGTTCCCACGTTTAAGACCATAACTACTCAAATTATTTCTCAACGAGAAGGTGATGAGGAAATGGCAGCGGCTGCAGGAACTGATTTGGTTCTCTGGAGCTGTGAAAAAGCCACCCGAATGAAACTGGATGGCCACATGAAGGCACAAAGCAGGATATGGTCGGAACATGTTGGAAACCGGTCGGAAGAAGAGGGAAAAATTTCGCACAAGCCTCATGAAGAGACTGACGTAAGGTAAGAGAAGGAAGGCGTCCAATTTTAAGTTTAAGTTCATGAATTCAATATATAATTGTTATTGACAGTCACTATTGATTACTTCTTATTATTTATGTCCGCATTACGCATTACGACCCTGGTGTTGTTTTTTTCGGTTTGTGGCCGTTTTGCTGGGTAGTGTTTTCGTGTTTTTGTTTTATGTCATCAGAGCAATTTTTTGCATGAAAAGCAAAAATGCCAATTTTCTCGCGTCTCCAGAGTAATTTCTTTGTCAGTTGTTCTGTATGTGTTAAGAGAAAACGAAAGTGGATGGTGGTGGCTCAGTCAGGAATACAGAGATCAACTGGTTAGCTCGTTTCATTCTTTTATTTCAAATCTGTAAAATATGTATGACTGCGCATTTGAACCGGACGTAAATATGATTTTTCAACAAACTATGATGTGTTCGTCACTGTGAGTGTCAGCATAATCTCTTACTAATAGGTAATTTATGTTTTACATATTTTATGTTTTCAAAAAAGGGGTTTTCCTTTAATTTTTATTTTTGTAAATCAAAAAAACTTCGGTTGGTTTCGACACTATAGGTGTAGACTTGCAAAAGGTTCACTTCATACAGTTAATGGTTCACCACTGTAAGTGTCGGCATAAGAGTGTTCTGTGATGGTCCAGCCAATTTACAAATATGATAACACATGCTTTCGTCCAGATAGCTGTAGGTATATTTCTGTCCACGTAAGGAAATCCTCTTCAACGATCTCTTTGCCTATGACGGTGGAGCGGAACAATCAGGGATAGGTCACTGGTTCAAGGGGGAGCATCACTGTACTGTAGGTTTTTCGGTCGGGAGAAAAAACTGAACTGCATTTTGTCACTTTTTATCATTGTGTATTCGACCGGACGGGGAGAAAGTGAGATAATAACTAATTGATTTAATTGAAATGCTCGTTTCTTGAATGGTAAAGAGGACGAGCTGTTTAATTTTCTTACAGCTAATAACGTGTATATAGCAGTTATTACTGAAACGTATTTGAAACCTGGGTCTAAAATCAAAAGAGATCCTAACTTATGTTGTTTATCGTAATGATCGACTAGATGGGGCATGTGGGGGAGTTTCTATCATCATTCATAGGCGTATAAAACATCAACTGTTTTCGTCATTTGAAACTGAAGTTTTTGAAACTTTAGGTGTTACTGTTGAAACACAGTTTGGTAAATATACTTTCATAGCTGCCTATTTGTCTTTTCAATGCTCTGGACAGCAAGTTAATTGCTCCAAACTGACTTGAGAAAATTGACTCGCGATAAGTCAAAATTTTTGGTCATTGGTGGCTTTAATGCCAAACATCGGTCATGGAATAATGCTCAAAGTAATTCCAACGGCAGAATTTTGTTTAATGAGTGCTCTTCAGGATATTTCTCAATTCAATACCCTGATAGCCCTACGATTGATTTGGTCTTAATCGACTCTAGTCATCTTTGTAGCCAATTAGTAACTCAAGCAGATTTTGAGTCTGATCATGCCACTGTAACGTTTCAAATATCCAATGAAGCGATTCTCATTTCTATCAGCTCTACTTTCAATTATTTTCGAGTCGACTGGAATATATATGAAATATATTGACTCTTATCTTGATGTTAACATTTTGTTACAAACAATACTTGATATTGGCAATGCTCTTGAAACTTTAACAAATTCCATTGTTGAAACCAGAAGCGTTGCAATTCCAAAATTTGAATCCGTGATTATAGACGATGATCTAAAACTCTTGATCCGTATTAAAAACGTGAGGAGAAGGCAATTTCAAAGCACTCGGGATCCTGCTATGAAAATTATATCGCAGGGTTTGCAATTAAAAAACAAAACTTTTGAAAATGAAGTTTCTCAATTGGACCCTGGCTCTAAGCCCTTTTGGGAATTATCTTAAATATAAAAAAAACATCACAAGCCGGCATTGAAAGAGGAAAAAATTGCGATAAAGCTCTAAAACTTACTATGCAGTTTGAAAGCGCGCACAATTTTAATTTGGAAAAAGCTTTCGACAGTGTTTGGCATGAAGGCTTGATTGTAAAATTAAAAAACTTTTATTTTCCAACAAACATTGTTAAAATAATTCAATGTTATCTGTCAAATCGTATACTTCAGGTTAATTATCAGAACTCCAGATCTGTGGTGTTCCCCAAGGCAGCATTTTGGGACCAATACTATACAATATTTTTACATCTGACTTACCTCAGGGATGTCAAAAATCTTGTTTGCGGATGACACAGGCCTCTCCGCCAAAGGATGAAGCCTGCGTGTCATCTGTAGTCGATTGCAAAAAAGTGTGGATATTTTTTCTTCATACTTGCAGAAATGGAAGATTTCTCCAAATGCTTCCAAAACTCAACTAATAATATTCCCACATAAACCAAAAGCTCTTTATTTGAAACCTTCAAGTAGACATGTTGTCACGATGAGGGGTGTTCCAATAAATTGGTCAGATGAAGTTAAGTATCTATGGCTCATGCTAGATAAGAATTTAACTTTCAAAAATCACATTGAGGGCATTCAAGCCAAATGTAATAAATATGTAAAATGTCTCCATCTCCTCATTAATAGACAATCAAAACTTTGTCTTAAGTTGATATTCAAACAAATTTTCAGGCCAGCCATGTTGTATGCTGTACCAATATGGACTAGCTGTTGTAATACCAGGAAGAAAGCTCTGCAGAGGATTCCAAACTTAACTTTTACAATGATTCTGAAGCTCTTTCCGTGGTATAAGGCCAATGAGTTACAAAAAATATCCAATGTTGAAACATTGGAACAAATGTCAAATAAAATAATTAATAATTTCAGGCAAAAATCGTTACAATCTTCTATTGCCACGATTAATGCGTTATATATTTATGTTAAGATAGGTTAAGTATTTTGAAAACGTGTTTTTTTTTTCTTATAAGCAGGTGAAATCAACTCACATGTAAAAAATCTGAACTGCTACGGCAAATGAAATGTAATATGTTGTTAACAAAATGTTAATAAAATCTTAATTTTTTTTTACCAAATTAGGATGATAAAGGTTGTCTAACACAGAACACCTAGATATAATAAATAAATGTAATGTTTGGAGTGATACCGCTTTGCCTCGAATTCCGAACAGACTCATATTCCGAAAACTCGGTTTTTGTATGGTGATTTGGTTGAAATGTTTCGCTGAAATATATCATCTAATGATCAGGAAATGGCAGTCACTTGCTATTCAATTTAAACGTCTTCGAATCTAATTTATACCTCGGGAGTAGTGATGATTTTCTAGTTCAAGACCAGTAGAACTAGCTCAAATGATTTTTTTTGCAATATTATTCATTGGAATGTGATTTATTTGTACTGTTCGGAATTTGAATAAAGGTTAGCGGAATATGAGACAGAATGAACAAAGTTTACGGCATTTCAAACAAAATGTTGTTCTATACTTTTACGTAAAACAATACTAAACAAGTTTAATTAGAGGGGAGTCCGTAGCCTTGAGGTTACGCTTTCGCTTCATAAGCGGAAGGTCATGGATTCAATTCCCATCCCCTCCAAAAAATAACCCGTCCAGCCACCAGAAGACGCCGCACGGAGGACCGTGCTTAGGGGAGCACATCCATCCTCCGTCAGTATCAGATGGTGACTGAGACAAACTGACCCACTTCGCAGGCAGCTAGCCTCAAACGACTCAGGAACACGGCAAAACGAACCACCGCAAGAGCAATGGACTATGGCTTATGGAAATCGATTGGACCAACAGCAGAGCACTCTCCTACCTGCTCGGTGTGAGAGCAAAAGAGCAGAAGAGAGTGAAAGCAGATGTAAATATAGATTAGTTAAAAACAGAACTGTATCGGTAAGGAAGATACAGATAAATTGATTCCGGCACAAGCACGGAGAGGCTTAAAAAAAAAAAAAAGTTTAATTAATCAATTTATCAACAAACTTAACAGCTAACAGAAATTAAAATTCTCACCAATATCAGCTAATTGATGCCCATCAGATGTATTTGAAGTCACTGTTGGCCTCTCAAGTGTTCGGAATATGAGCCAAAACAGTACTAATAAAGAAATAAAAAAAAAATGATTTAGTTTGGGAGCCTACATGTATCGATTGGTGTACAATTGAACGATCGATGGGTACTGCAAGATGCTCTTATCAGATAGATCGAAAGCATATGATGAGTGTGAGATCTTATTCGGGTGAAATGTAGAGAGCATTACAAATTGCATCTAAACGCAACAGTTGCGTTTAGATGTTTCTTCAACAAATTTTGGTTCATCACTTCAAGGCAAGGTAGGCCGTCATTGAAATTTGTACGCGTCGTTGATGATTGATGCTAATTCATTTCACAATTTTGAATCAAAGAAAATCAGTTGGTTTTGCAATGACACAGCTGAAAAACTATTAACTTTATGCATGTTAGCGGGTACAGTGATACATTTTCGAGTCAAAACAAACTTGCAAGACTGAATTTTATGATTTTGAAATTTATTTATTTATTGTCGTCAATTTATTGCAAGCTTCCAAGTCATCATCGCTGCCAAAACGAATGACGGGCTACTTAGCCTTAAGGTGATTATAGAACGAAGCCACAACTTAAATTTTCAAGAGCACAAGACTTGAGAATCAAACAACGATGCGCGTTGAAAACTTATCCCATTGGTCACCACCAGCAAGCAAGTAGGGTAGATGTACCAATAGTGGAGGTACTGAGCACGTTTGAACTTCATTTAACCGCATAAATTCAAGAAGCGCAATTACTGTACAAGGTAATGTTGTAACGAGAAGTAACGATCATTGACCTAATGAGAAAAATGATTTCATCGCAGTAGCCCACGGCATGTCAATGAAAAATAATACCTCCACTATTGGTACACTGTTCCTTTAGTTGCGGTATATTTTTAATTTGTGTTCCTATAGTTGCGGTATCCGTTATTTTCTAATGGAATCCTCCACTATAGGAACACTTTATCGCAACTATTCTATTGGTACATGTAAGAGAAGTTATAGCAATTTTAGTGATTTTTCATCAGTTTTAAAGCAATTTGAATGCTCTTTTCAACTATTCCGTGTATCAACAAGACAATACATCGATTGGCAGTGTCGGTGTTGTGGCTAATGGAATAAAATCAATGAAAACGGCACTACCGCAACTATAGGAACACCCACAACTAATGGAACACTTACCCTAATTTGATTGATTTTCAACGCGAACTGTTGTCAGGTTCTCCAGTTTTGGCAATTGAAAATTCGAAGTTTGGCTTTGTTTTATAATCACCTTAAGGTTAAGTAGCCCGTCATTCGTTTTGGCAACAAAGATTGCTTTTCTGCTTGCATTTCAAAGTGATAAAACTCATCCTTGGTAGTTTATATTGACTTGAAAAAGTATCACTGTACGCGCTAACATGCATAAAGTATGCTGATACATTTTCAGGTGTGTCAGTACAATACCAACTGATTTTCTTTAATTCGAAATCGTGAGATGAATAAGCAACAATCATCAACGACGCGTACAAATTTCAATGACGGCCTAATTCGCCTTAAGTGTCATCATTATTTTCTTCTACTTCAAAATTTTCCATATCGATTGAAAAAATAAAATAAGCATATCTATATTTCACAAATAATTGCTTCTTCTTCTCCTCAATTACGTCCTCACTGGGACAGAGCCTGCTTCTCAGCTTAGTGTTCTTATAAGCACTTCTACAGTAATTAACTGAGAGCTTTTTTTTGTCAAACTTGCCATTTTCGTATTCGTATTTCATGTGGCAGGTACGATTATACTCCATGCCCAGGGAAGTCAAGGAAATTTCCATTGAGAAAAGATACTGGACCGACTGGGAATCGAACCCTGACACCTTCAGCATGGCTGTGCTTTATAGCCGCGGACTCTAACCTCCATGCAACGAAAAAAAAACATGTAAATCCATAACAGTTTAGAAACCTAACTTTTTGCATTATTTCTTTCCACTACTGCGGGATCTACGCAATGCATGTAATTCCACAATGTTAATGTCTATAAGTATCTCAAATAGAGTTCAAACATATTTTTTCAGGCATCCATACTATGTGACCAGCCCACTTGAGTCTGCCGGTTAAGATTTGAAACGACACATGCAACAAACACAAGCATTGTCTCGCCACAAAGCACACATTTTCTCTTGGCTTTTCAGCTCACAGTTCTTAATGACGACGCCAAGAAACTTTGTGAAAACGCAAATATTCCGAAGTATATAACCTCGTATGGACACCCCTTATAGTTGCTGGCATTTCGGGGAATATGACGAAGAAGGGGCAAAGGGGAATGTGTTTAATGTAGTAGTGACCTGTTTTTAAACGTCTGAAGCAAAAGACGCGATGATATTCTGAAAAAATAACAGATTTAACGGTATACCAAAGTGTTGCCAAATACGGATTCAAAAGCGTTTCCAAAATCGAGGATGCCAAAAATGTAGCATGCCAAAAACTTACTTGAATTGCATTCGGAACAGTATGGCATACTTAACATTTGTTTTAAGTTGAGCTAGAAGTCTTAAAAAGAAACATTCGTCCCACTCGAACTTCTTCTCCGCCTAATTATACTCATTGTTATTCACATGGTCTCATCATATGTCACTCTACAGCAGCAGCAGGTCACGATCTTTCACGACAGACAAACACACTCCACGAAAACATATCGAACCGCGAGTGCAAATATTTGGCAAATCATCCAGAGCCTCATCCATCGTGTGCTTGGCAGGGAAATTGATTGAAAAGTAAAACAACTCAAGGGCGATTTTAAGTCGAAATATTATAGTGTGTATTCCAGTTCAACAGGTGTTTCATTCTAATGCGAGTTCACTTTGGCTGATTTCAGTAATGGCTATGATGGTTATTGTATCCTAGGAGATGAGATCCACCGTAGTTGTAGCCATGGTGGGCCAAAACTGGAGCAGCATGGGTGACATATGTGTTCTGGTGGTACAGCTGAGGCTGGGCAATGGCAACGGTTTTGGTGGTCAGTGGAGCGGCGTATCCAGAATATCCATAGCTGTTATGGGACAGGGCTGGAGCATATCCGTGACCGTAGGATAGAGCCGGGGCATAGTTGTAGCCATGAGTGTAAGCCTTGGTGAGAGGGGCGGAGTATACTTGGGTTGGAGCAGCCAGAACTGGAGCAGCGTGGGCGTATCCATGGCCTAGAGATGGTGCGTGGCTGCGTGAGAAAGTGCTGTAGCTCACGGATGGAGCAGACGAGTAGTGTGCAGCAACAGGGGCGGCATAAGAATGATCCAATCCAGCGTAACCAGCACTGGTGTAGGCCAAAGAGGCAATCAAAAGGGTAACCTGGAATCAGATAGAAATGGTTGTTTAATGTAAAATGCGTGAGAGAGCTGGAAGAAACACCTACCTTGAACATTTTGAATGAACTACTGGAGGTTGTTGCTGCAAAACACCAATTGAAACAATGATACTGGTTTCAGATTTGGTAGCATCATTTATAGTAAAACATCCACCTGAGGATAGACCAAATAAATATCAGTTATATTGTCGCGAAGAAGCAATAAATAAAATCTGCTTCATTTTTAGCGATGCAACCTTTAAATTTCGGTTCGCTGGTTTCGTAGCTTTTAATCACATAGCTGCAGTGCGCATCGATGAAGCGGCTTTCTGAAAACTATTTCCTTTTTGTTCGTCAAGTCATTAGTGCAGTGACAAATCCACACAAATCTGGGGTAGTTGTCAATCGTCAGTCAGCAGCGGAAAATTCTTGAAAGACGCTAGCTTTGGCTTGACGTGCTCGAAACGAATTCGGTTCGATCGTTAAATTGTTTAATTATATTCATTTTATCAGGTCATATTACTTCACTGCTACGTAACATCCCAGCTTCATACCGGTACAATTACCTCGATCACCAATAATTTCACATTCATACCCTGAGAAGAAATGTCAACGATTGGCTACCATTCCTGCGGCCCTTACGATGTGCGAAGGACGCAGCGCAATTACTTAGCGTAACAAGATACTTCCATATCCAGCCCGAATAATGATCACCACAATCCACTCTGGATGCATTCTTCGGACCGCAAGCCGATCAATTCACTTGTCATGCAGCAGGGCGTCTGCTGCGAAGGCATTTCTTGACCTACAGCAACACCAATCACACCATTTGTGTTTATGACCTCTCATTAACCCGTGAAGCATCGCCACAACAGAGAAGGCACCCTTTGATCCACACGATTTCCGTTTTCATTCCGAATCGATGCCTCAGTCGTTTCGCGACAAATAATGGGGCTCAATAGTGATATCGAGTAGGTAAGCAATCAGTGACATCACCAATTGAGTTTTTGCAGGAAGTTTTTTCCAGGGTCAAAATATGTTCGTATGAATGAGTTAATCATTTTCTTCTTATTTCTGGCGTTGCTTTCCAACTACAACAGAGTTTTTTTCAGTGTTTTTATGTGCACTTTTACAGTTATTAATTAAGAGCTTTATTAACCAATTGAGAGGTTTTAATGGGATTTGTTGAATATACACTTCATAGCACATAGAAAACGCACTAAAGCCGATTTCCCGTACGAAATGGTCAACTTCAGAGAGCTATATCTCCGCCGTGTCTCAACCGATCATTTTATTTTTTCTGAGACGAACTACAAATTACCTCAATTTTTAATAAGTACACACTTCGAAAATATCATGTGATTCTACGTCTTTTGGATGCACATAAAAGAAGCGAGCCGTATGATGTGAATTTTTGTCACATTTCAAATACCACAGCGTCTGATTCGGGAAATGCCGATCATAGTGACATCGTTTTCGTGTCCTTTAACGTGTAAAATTACATTTTTTGTTGAATACATCTTTAAGGTCACATTTTTGTGTCGTTTTATCATTTACATCATGTGTCATTCAGTCATACTATGAATTACGTCCATAGTAACTTCCATTATTTTTAAGAGTGTATAGCACAAACAAATGCACCAAGACACAAGATGCAGCAGAAAAATACGCTTCAAATCATCTTGATGTGTTCAACGCATGTGTTCATTGAGTAATAAGGACCAAAGGATCAAAGATGATTAAAAAATTTGCCACTTTTTGAGTTTAAAAAAAAATTGTTTTTCTAACCTACTGGCTAAAATCATGATAGCTAATCACTAACTGAGCAACTCTATCGAAGACGTAATCTTTTCACGTAGTCATGATCCTTTGATATCTGCGAAATGAAGAACATATGGTCACAAATGCTGTTACCCTTCGTCGAAAAATACTTCCTTTATTTTTATCCTTGAAACTGAAAAAAAAAATAAATATAGAAAAGCTCAAGTTTTTTCGGCAGTTTTGTTCTTTTCGTCACCGGGGGTTTACATGACCAAATCTTCTGAAATTATGTGATGAGATGTGCTTATATGCTATGAGTATTGATGCAAATTTTAAGCCCTATAGATTCTACAAAACTACCCATGATGTATCGAACAAAGTTGCCGAAAAAAAAAACAAGTTTTCGAAAAACAAAAGTTCAATGTTTATCACAGCGTAAAATATCAGGACAATCTGATAAAAAATAGAGTGATAAGTCGTAGCGCTCATTAATTATTTGATGAATAGTTTTCTATCAATCTTCTTCTTCTTCTTGGCATTACGACCTCACTGGAACAGAGCCTGCCTCTCAGCTTAATATTCTTATGAGCACTTCCACAGTTATAAACTGAGTGCTTTCTTTGCCATAGTTGCCATTTTCGCATTCGTATATCGTGTGGCAGGTACGATGATAATCTAAGCCCATGGAAGTCAAGGAAATTTCCATCGCGAAAAGATCATGGACCGACCGGGGATCAAACCCAGACACCTTCAGCATGGCTTTACTTCGTAGCTACGGGCTCTAACCACTCGGCTTAGGATATCCTGTCAAGTTGCTAAATTTTGATATTCTGTTAAAGATGTAGCTTCAAAAGACTGACAAAGGAAAACGTAAAATATATTAAAGAAACAGTAATTATAGTTCAATATTTGGTAAAAACAATCTAAATAAAATCTAAAACCTATCTAAATGATCAGGGTCCTGAAATATCTGCAAAATGAATATTTCATACTCTTTTCTCTTCTTTGCTCTGTCTCGTGGTAAAATTTTATATAAAGTGGCTCGAACAAACGGATAAAAGTCTGATCCTCAAATCATGATTTACAAATCATGAAATCCATAAATTGGTTAGGTCATAATGTCAGGATCACAAATCATGGTTCCTGGAGCCATAATCATGATTCTTCATAAGCGTAACATCCGGGATGAAAACATTAAGCGGTGCACTTTGCTTCAACTCATTCAAGATAATGAAGTGGTTGAATGGTAGAGTACGTGGATTTCAATCGGAAGGTTCTTGGTTTTTGTCTCAGTGTATGCTATTTTATTTTTATTATTTTTTGTCGATATGCACGACTCAGCATTTTTGGCATTTGAATCATGATTCCGAGCAATCAGCAACTAAAACCTAATGCGTGTGTTGCGTTACGGCAATCTGACTCATGATATCATGAGTCCAAATCATGGTGTATTTTCATAAGATGAAAACACACTGGAATCATGATATCATGGGTCAAAATCTTGTTTTTGGATTTTGATCACCAGTGCAGTGATAGCCCTTTAGATACTAAACAATTCTGCTGGAAACGTCATTTTTTCAAGTTTTCAAGCTTCTAAGATATCTGCAGAACTAAAGTTTCATGCTCACTGGCGCTGCCTGGTGGCCGAATCGTAAAGCTTATGGTTTGAATAATGATAGCCCATGACTTAATGAACAACTTTGCCAAAGACGCCATCTTTCGAAGTGATCAGACTCCTGATTTAGATTTTTCCCGACGTTTTGACTCTAATCCGAGTCTTCTTTAAGGGGTCTTCTGTTTAGTCGTAGTTTTCTGTTGCATCTAGTGTCTTGGTGCATTTTTTGTAGTATATTTATCAAAAATTGAGGTAATTTGTAGTTTGTTACAAAAAAACCTAAAATGATCGGTTGAGACAAGGCGGAGATATAGCACCCTGAAGAAGGCCCAGATTAGAGTCAAAACGTCGGGAAAAATCTAAAACAGTCGTTTTGATCACCCAAGACTGCAGCGCCGAAACTAGTAGCTCCAATCCTCCCACATCAGTCGAAATCTCCTCGCTCCGGCTCCTGAGAGCTGTTCCTACAGAACAAAAGCTTTATGCACACTAGGGCTGCATGATATTGGAATTCCGTATTCAGAAGACCACCGCATGACAGCGCCTGAGCTACTGGACAACTCTTCCGAAGACATCCATCAGAGATATCATATGTTACAAAAGTGACATTACTATCTGCCATAATTCTATTTTTACAACAGATGGCAACCCTCGAAAACTGAACGATCACTTATTCATCCCTTATTCAACAATAAACCAAAAAATGTTAAAATATCTACAGATTCATTGTTTTGGGTTTTATCAAGGTAACTAACAATTTCAAACACATAGTGAAGATGTGTGCTGGAATTTAAAGATTGGGATGTGAAATTTGGTTGTTCGATGAAACAGTTTTATAGTAATCAATTCAGTGTTTGACCCAACTGTTAGTGTGTATATTTTTGTCAACCTACAGCTGGACAATGTTTCGATAATGGCTGTTGATTCGATTAAAGCTTTAAACAACCTTTAATCAATATCATTGAGGTTGGCTGAACAAAAGTTAAAACTGTAGATGGAATATAGTTTATTGATGGACAGCTTTGAGTATATTGCTGAATAAGAGTGTTTAATAAGCTTTTCTTCAAATTATTGCTCAGCTGTCACGGTGTTCAGCAAATACTCTTGCTGTTCAGCTTTTATTGCTACTGGGTTTGTGCTGAGTACTAAAACTTTGCCTAATACAGTAACGCATACGAAATAATCAACAACACATTGAAGAAATCCCATACGCTTTGGGTCTCCCATACTGCTCAACTATGTGTAGGAATTCACGTTGTAGGAATGCGTTTAATAACAGACCCTATTTTACTGAATTTGATTTCTATTAACATCTATACTTCCTACTAGGACAAGGATTTTTGGATGGCAGATCATTCAGAATTATCCCAAACTGCATGTCAAATATTGTGTTTTTACGAAGCAGATACAAAACAAAAAACAAAATTTCGGACAAAAAATTGTCGTTAGTTTTCAGTAAATTTAAAAAGAATTACCATAGACTCATTTTGCGCCAACTTTAACAGATGTTGACAGCTCCGACTCAGAATTCAAGGATTTTTTTTGGATGTGTAGACCTTGACAAAATTAGCCACTTAGTGTTTCCAAAATGCTTAGTATTTTAGAATTAATCTAGACAATCATTTGGAAATGGGCCAAACATTAAACCCGATTTGTTTTAACAAAATAATGTAATTGAAAAATGACATCTCCTACAAATAAGTGTTATATGGATCACGAATACATAATTGCCGAAATTGTTGAATAAAAAATACTGAAATAGTAGTTTACGGAACAAGTTGCAGAATGGTGATTTTTACAGCACGAGTCGTAAATTTATCTTACAAGGCTTGCCGAGTAGGATAATTACGACGAGTGCTGTAAAAATCGAGTTCTGCAACGAGTTACGTACAATATTTTTTTGCAATTTCGTAGAAGACCACTAAGAAACTATATCATGGAATGCATTCACCATCATTTTACAATTCATGAAAAACTGTTGTGTAAAGATTCATTACGCAACTCAAAACAGTTGCGTAATTAATCATTACAGCGCTGGTTTCAGTTGCGTAATGACTTTTGCCGCACTGCATTCTTCAGTGCGGGAAAGTAGACCGTTTCATGACAGATTGGCGTAATGAAAACCAGCCTATTACGATGAGAAATTGCAAAAAATATTTTATTAGTGGCCTACACTAAAAAATATGTATCCGAAATTAAAAGTCGATTTGAACAAAATGACCTCTTTTATTTTAATGAAATTTTGTCCCATAATGTGTTATTATACTACCAACCGTCCATACATTGCGAAATGGGCACTTCAAAAAAGTTTTTCTAAAAAAAATTTTTCTTGTCCTAAGTGAATTTTTTAGCGTGTCAATTTCCTTCAAAATTAAACAAGTGAAAGTCACAATCATCTCGGATTACTATGAAACTCAATAAGCGAGTCAATTTTGTCTTATCAGTTTTCTACAAATTTCGAGAATTCCATGTCAAGCCAAAGTCAAAATTGTCAAAATTATTGATTAAAAATGGCCATATTATATATTGTTTTAATGAAATTTTGTCTCAAGATAGGTTCCTTTGGTTAATACCAACCGTCCATACTTCGCAAGGAAGACACTCTAAATGGAAAAAAGTTCTTCCAACAATTTTTTTTTCTTGTCC
The DNA here is from genome assembly GCF_002204515.2 of Aedes aegypti. Taxonomy (NCBI): domain Eukaryota; kingdom Metazoa; phylum Arthropoda; class Insecta; order Diptera; family Culicidae; genus Aedes; species Aedes aegypti. The sequence continues at coordinate 332,637,556 of NC_035109.1, forward strand.
TAAATAATTTTTAGCCTGTCATTTTCCAACAATTGTTTGGTTTTGTTGGTAAAATTCACAATCCTATCAGAATTCAATGTAGTCCAATGAGCCAGTCAAAGTTTGGCCATTTTCAAATGATAGTTTAGATCAGTACTTCTCAAACTGTGCACCCTGGTGCGACGTAGGACTTCTTCAGGTGCGCAGTTAATTGATTCTCAACAAATTTGAAAATAGGCTCATAATCTAGTATACATTTAAAAACTCACCGATCGCCATGCATTTGTAAATTACTCGATTCTGACACGGTCCAAATACGTTCTCTATATTTCAGCTATCAATAAATTGTTGAAATAATAGTAAAGATAATGAATTGTTTTTCGAACCGCCATGTTTACTCCGGCTTGGGCAATAAAGCTGCACAAGCGTTGTCAAATCATCGTTTTTTTTTAATATTTTCGAATTGATAATTTTATGTTGTGTGGACGCACAGATAATGGTCATATTTTGAAAACTGTATAGTACACCAGAAGCGCGTCCATATTCGAAACCATGGGTAGGACAAATGTTGGCAAATATTTTGTGCACAGTTAAGCTAAGAAAAAATGTATCCGTTTGGAATTCTAGACTTAAAAATTGGAAGTAACTATATATATTTGAAGGGCTCAAGCGTAAGTGTAAGTGGCATTTTGATCGGCTTTGAATTGAGTTAAGGAAATTCTACTATTTCCAAGCATTATATCGATATTTTCAGGTGATTTATCCGCTCAACAGAAAAATTGACATTATTCTTAGAAGACTGGTTTTGTTTTTTTTTTTTTTTTTTGACTGCCGTACATTATTTACATAATGAAAAATTGCTGAAAGAACTTCAAAATAGATACTATTTAATTTTGATTCGTAGTTTACGGCTAACTTACAAATTGATGTGAAATTTTCGAAAAAGCACGTCTTTTCGATGAGAATCGAACTCACGACTCCCTGTTCTTAAGATAGGATGCGTCATCCTTACACCACGAGAGAGCTCATGGATGCAGAAGTGATTGATTTATGCTCAATAATCACGTGATCCTCTTTCGGAAAAATAAGATGCCCATCCAAACACAACGCTTTCTATAGTATATGCAATGCCTAGCCGAGAGCGCATTATTTATTAGGTTTATTATATAGTTACTTCATTATATAGTATTATACAGTTACAACATATATTTGGACTGAAGATCTAAGCTTATTTTTTAATTTTTGGATGCATTACGTGCTTATCGTATGTTTTTCATGATTTTCTATAGGTATTTCTTTAGAAATTTATTCAGGTATTTTTTCTAAATACTCATATATTACTCCGGAAATTTCTACAGGAGTTCATTTAGTGATTATTGTCAAAAAAATTCCTCCACGAATTTTCCTAAGGAATTTCTCCAAATATTATATTTTGGATACCTCAAGAATTCAACCTAGATTTTCCCAAAAAGAATAACAGACATAGATTTTCTCCAAAGACTTCTCAAAAAATCATCTAAATTCCTCAAAAACAAAATCCAGACTCCTCCAAGATTTTATTCATCGATTTTCCTGGAAGATGTTCTAGGTCTCTTGATCAAAACGTCTTCTGCAATCAATAACTTCTCCAGAAATTTCTAGATATTTTCTTTAAAATTGTCTTTTAGCATTTTTTAGAGGTATCAACAAGGGATTTTTCTAAAGATACCTTTAGCAATTGCGTAAGAGATTCCTCCTAAGATTCCGATACAAATTCCTTTAACTATTCTTTGAGATCTCACAAGACGTTAATGTTTTTTTCAGGAATTATCCCAGGAATGACTCTAGGGCTAAGACATTTTTTCTAAAAATTAAATCCGTGATGTATTTCTGAAGAAAATTCTAGAGTAACCTCTGATAAATCTTGTGTAAGTTTTAAAATCATCCTTAATGAACAAGGATCTCAGAAATAATTCATAATCTCTTGAGGAAATTTTAGTAGATTTCCAAGATAATTGGCTACGAGATTCGAAAAAAAATCAATCAAATCTCGAGGCAGTATTCCGCAGGATTTTCAAAAGAAATTTCTCGAAAAACATTGAACAAAATCTCTCAAAAAAATTGCATGGGAGTGATCGGAGCTATTATTGTAAAAATTGCTGTTGTATAAAATAATCTGTGAAAACTTTTATAAACTTATAAATGTTTGGTAGAACTGCAGAAGTATTACTTGGATGGAAAGCTGGAGAAATTCCTTAAAAAATAGATTAGTTCGAAGAATCCTTCTAGACCCTTCTTTGACAGATACGCATATTTCGACCTCAACCGTCATTAGTGTCGTGTGCTAGATATTGATGCACACTGCAGCTATGTGATTAAAAGCTACGAAACCAGTGAACCGAAATGTGAAGGTTGCATCGCTAAAAATGAAGCAGATATTATGTATTGCTTCTTCGCGACAATATAACTGATATTTATTGGGTCAATCCCCAGGTGGATGTTTTACTATAAATGTTGCTATCAAATCTGAAACTAGTATCATTGTTTCAATTGGTGATTTGCAGCAACAACCTCCAGTAGTTCATTCAAAATGTTCAAAGTAGGTGTTTCTTCCAATTCTCTCACGCATTTTACAATAAAACACCATTTCAATTCTATCTGATTACAGGTCACCCTTTTGATTGCCTCTTTGGCCTACGCCTGTGCTGGTTACGCTGGATTGAATCATTCTTATGCCGCCCCTGTTGCTGCACACTACTCGTCTGCTCCATCCGTGAGCTACAGCACTTTCTCACGCAGCCACGCACCATCTCTGGGCCATGGATACGCCCACGCTGCTCCAGTTCTGGCTGTTCCAACTCAAGTATACTCCTCCCCTCTCACCAAGGCTTACACTCACGGCTACAACTATGCCCCAGCTCTATCTTATGGCCACGGATACGCTCCAGCCCTGTCCCATAACAGCTATGGATATTCTGCATACGCCGCTCCCCTGGCCACCAAAACCGTTGCCATTGCCCAGCCTCAGCTGTACCACCAGAACACATATGCCACCCATGCTGCTCCATTATTGGCCCACCATGGCTACAAATACGGTGCATCTCATCTTCTAGGATACAATAACCATCAAGGCCATTACGCTTACTAAAATCAGCAAAAGAGAATTTGTATTAGAATTAAACACCTGTTGAACTGGAATACACACTAAATATTGACATGGAATCGCCCTTGAGTTGTTTTACTTTTCAATCAATTTCCCTGCCAACTGCACGACAGATGAGGCGCGCTGGATGATTTGCCAAATGTTTGCACTTGCGGTTCAATATGTTTTTGTGGAGTGAATTCGCCTGCCGTGAATTATCGTGATCTGCTGCTGCTGTTGTAGAGTGGTTTAAGATGAGACAATTTGAACTACATATAAGTATACGTTATTTGTTTCACTCGAATAATGGATAAGATTGAATTCACAACTTCATCGATGCATGCTTTAGAATAGTGCTTGAGAAAAAAAAGCACACACAAAGAACTTTTGATTGAAATTTTTATTTTTATTTATAAATTGCTTCAAATTGCACCAACACTGACTCAACTTATCTCACTTGTACCAATAGTTGCGGTTAAGTGTTCCGTGAAAACCGTGTCAAATCGTTTTGAGCCGTTCTAAGTAATTAGAAGCCATTCTAAGTCATTTTAAGCCATTTCAAATCGTTTCAAACCATTTCAAGCCGTTTAAAATTGTTTAAAGCCATTCTATGCCGTTTTAGGTCGTTTTCAGCCGTTTTGAGTCGTTTCAAGCTACCCGAGCAGAAGGGATTATCTACTGAATACCAAATTGAGGTATTCCATACCAGATAATTTCCAATACTTACAACCTGAATGAAGTATAAATGAGCCCTGCATAAGAGGTAAAATACCTCAAATAATACCTTCTGTATATTCTACAAATACCAAGCTGATAATTAGATCAGGTATTTTATCACCTGAATAATACATGATAGATTTTCATATAAAAGTAAAAATTTTCAATAGTAGTTCAATACCTCCAGCAATCCTCAATAGCTATCGAATACCAAAATGAAGTATTTTTATTTGTTTTCAACATTTTTTTCAAATACCATTATAATACCAAAATGAGGTATTAACAACTGAACAATACCTAATTATGGTATGATACCAAAATATGGTATGCATAAGTTATGGCGAGTTATTCTTTCCTCCTCGGGTAGTTTTAGCCATTTTGAGCCATTTTAAGCCATTTCGAACCGTTTTTTTAAGACGTTTTAAGCCAGGGAGTATGTGTCACATATACATCTCATATATCCGAACGAAGTATAGACTGCGAAGTGCTGATCCAATGTACTTTGGGGTAGTTGAGTTCAGTTCGCCTTCGAGCGTCGGGGCTTCTCAAGGAGCTCCGCAGCTTGTAGGTTGAAGCATCCATCTATCGATTAGGGAGTCGTGGGTTCGATCCCCACCGGAGCACGTGGTTTCTTTTCCCAGTTTCATTTTCAATTTGTATTTGACACGTGTTTCGTCGTGTACATGTAAACTTCAAAATGTCAAAACCTTATAACGTTTCAACTTGTTTCAAGCAATATTAAATTATTTCAAGCCATTTTAAGCCGCTTCAAGTCATTGAAAGCTATTTTAAGCCGTTTTAAGTCATATTAACCGTTTTAAGCCATATTAAGCTATTTTAGGCCGTTTCAAGTTGTTTTGAGCAGTTTTAAGCCATTTTAAGCCGTTTTAAGACATTTAAAGCCATTGAAAGCCGTTATAAGCCATTTTAGGCTACCAAAAAAGCGAAACAATACATAAACTTTGCAATGTGATTAAATGGACAGTATGATGGGAAGCTAAACAGGCCGTTTAAATTTTAAAAGACTGAGAAAGCGATCAAATTACAACTACCCTCCCAGTCGCAACACCATCATTGATGTGAAGTTTGCGAAAAAGTTACACGTCTTCTCGGTGAGAATCTCACGAACAAGGAGTGGCTTTGAACGTCTTAAAATAACTTAAACGGCTTGAAAAGGCTTAAAATGCCTCAAAATAGCGTAAAATTGCTGAAACTGGCTTGCAACGCCTCGAAACGGCTGGAAACGACCTAAAACGGCATAAAATTGCCTTCAATAGCTTGAAATGGCTTAAAACGACTTGAAATAACTTCAAATGGCTTAAAATGGCTTAGAATGGCTTTTAATAGCTTAAAACGGTTAGACACGGTTTCCATTATAGGAACACTTTACCGCAACTATTGGTACAAGTGAGAAAAGTTGAGTCAGTTTTGATGGTATTTAGTCAATTTTGAAGCAACTTACTATGTTTTCAAGTAGTTTGTGCACAAACAGGCCAACATGTCTGTGGTTAGTTCAATAAAATCAGTATTAATGACACTACCACAATTATAGAAGCACCCACAACTAATGGATCACTTACCCTTATTAAGTAAAACGGAACAACGAATGAAAATTGCCTCAGTCGCTTCATAATAAGTCAAATTCGTCGATAATCAATCACTGCCAGCTAGCGGAGAACTATACTCTTCTGAATTTCCTGCTCTATGTTACTTTCCGTGAATTGTAAACATGGGCCGGTTAAAGATTCCGTCATCGGAAGTCTGATTCATCGGTGTGTGTATGTCGAACGTAAGAAAGGTACGATTTGAGTCACACTTTAGTAACCTTCTGTTTCATTACTAGTTTGTTTATCATAATAATCTAACAACTTTTTAAAATCCTGGTATCCACTCGAATAATATTTAACAATATAAAACGAAAATATACCAGATAATCAATCTACGAGCTACTCTATGAAAAACCTAAAAAATTAAAAAGAAAAATTCCAATCAAAAGTTTTTTTTGTGTGATTTTTTTTCCAAGTACGATTCTAAGGCACGTATCGATGAAGTTGTGATTTCAAACTTATCAAACTTATATATTCGAGTGAAATCAACAACGTATACTTTTATGTAGTTCACATTGTCTCATCTTAAACCACTCTACAACAGCAGCAGCAGATCACGATAATTCACGGCAGACGAATACACCCCACAAAACATATTGAACGGCGAGTGCAAATATTTGGCAAATCATCCAGCGCCTCAACTGTCTTGTAGTTGGCAGGGAAATTGATTGAAAAGTAAAACAACTCAAGGGCGATTCCAAGTCAATATAGTGTGTAATCCAGTTCAACAGGTGTTTAAATCTAATGCGAGTTCACTTTGGCTGATTTTAATAAGCGTAATGACCGTGATGGTTGTTGTACCCTAGGAGATGTGATCCACCGTAGTTGTAGCCATGGTGGGCCAAAACTGGAGCAGCATGGGTGGCATATGAGTTCTGGTGGTACAGCTGAGGCTGGGCAATGGCAACGGTTTTGGTGGTCAGTGGAGCAGCGTATCCAGAATATCCATAGCTATTATGGGACACGGCTGGAGCATATCCGTGACCATAGGATAGAGCTGGAGCATAGTTGAATCCGTGAGTGTAAGCCTTGGTGAGAGGGGCGGAGTATACTTGGGTTGGAGCAGCCAGAACTGGAGTAGCGTGGGCGTATCCATGGCCCAGAGATGGTTCGTGGCTGCGTGAGAAAGTGCTGTAGCTCACGGATGGAGCAGACGAGTAGTGTGCAGCAACAGGGGCGGCATAAGAATGATCCAATCCAGCGTAACCAGCACTGGCGTAGGCCAAAGAGGCAATCAAAAGGGTGACCTGGAATCAGATTGAATTAAGATGATTGTTTAATGTAAAATACTTGAGAGAATTGAAAGAAACACCTACTTTGAACATTTTGAATGAACTACTGGGAGTTGTTGCTGCAAAACACCGATTGAAACAATGATACTGGTTTCAGATTTGGTAGCAACATTTATAGTAGAACATCTACCTGGGGATTCACCAAATAAATATCAGTTATATTGTCGCGAAGAAGCAATAAGTAAAATTTGCTTCATTTTTAGCGATGCAACCTTCAAATTTCGGTTCACTGGTTTCGTAGCTTTTATTCATATAGCTGCAGTGCGCATCGATGTCTATTTTATACATGTCAAGTCATACATTCTTTTTTTCCTTACAGTGATTTTCTTGCGATATCTGGACGATTGGTAGTAAACATAAAAACGTATATTGCGGCAAAATTTCATTAAATTAAACTAGTTGTTCAGTAGTTGTTAAACATCCACTCGGCTGATTAGCCGTAAACCACGTATCATAATTCATAAAACAAGAATTTTAAGCTGTGTTAAGACAGCCTTTTTTTAAATTTATTTATTAGTTATTCCAAACTTATTCATTTTTTATATCTAGGTGGTCTGTGTTATAAGACAACACTATCATCCTAATTAGGTAAAACAAATTTAAGACTTTATTACAATTTGTTAACCACATATTACATTTCATTTGCAGTAGCAGTTAAGATTTTTTTACAGGTGAGATGATTTCACCTGCTTATAAGAGAAAAAGAAACACGTTTTCAATTTACTTTACCTATCTTAACCTAAATATACAACGCATTTATAGTTGCGATTTTTGCCTGAAATTATTAATATTTTTTTGACATTTGTTCCAATGTTTCAACATTGGATATTCTATGTAACTCATAAGTACTATTCTAGGGAGGAAGCTTCAGAATCATTTTCAAATTTTTTTTGAATTCTCTGCAGAGCTTCCTTCCTGATATTACAACAGCTAGTCCATATGGGTACAGCATACAACATGGCTGGCCTAAAAATTTGTTTGAATATCAAAAGCTTGTTCTTAAGACAAAGTTCTGATTTTCTATTAATGAGGGGATAGAGACATTATACATATTTGTTACATTTGGCTTGAATACCCTCAATGTGATTTTTGAAAGTTAAATTCTCATCTAGCATGAGCCCTAGATACTTAACTTAATCTGACCAAATTATTGGAACCCCTCTCATCGTGACAACATGTCTACTTGAAGGTTTCAAATAATTTGGGTTTATGTGGGAATATTATTAGTTGTGTTTTTGATGCATTAGGAGAAATCTTCCATTTAGTAACAAGAAAAAATATCCAAACTTTTTTTGCAATCGACTACAGATGCCACGCAGGCTTCGTCCTTTGGTGGAGAGGCCTGTGTCATCCACAAACAAAGATTTTTGACCTCACTGAGGTAACTCGGTAAGTCAGATGTGAAAATATTGTATGGTATTGGTCCCAAAATGCTGCCGTGAGGAACACCGCTTCTACAGGAATTCTTTCAGACCTGGAGTTCTGATAATTAACCTGAAGTGTACGATTTGACAGATAACTTTGGATTATTCTTACAATGTATGTTGGAAAATTAAAGTTTTTTAATTTTAAGATCAAGCTTTCATGACAAACACTGTCGAATGCCTTTTCTATGTCTAGAAGAGCAAGACCAGTAGAAAAGCCTTCAGATTTGTTGGAACGAATCAAATTTGTTACACGTAAAAGTTGATGAGTGGTCGAATGTCCATGGTGGAATCCGAACTGTTCTCACTTCTTCCAAATCAGTCTCCCAGGCATTTTCGAAAACGTTCTCTTGATTGAGTATATTTTCGAAGTCCTGAGTAACTTGATTTTCTATTGGACTAGTAGATCCTAAATTAAAATTGTGCGCGCTTTCAAACTGCATAGCAAATTTTTGAGCTTTTTCGCACTTAGTTAGTAATTATTTGTTTTCCTCTTTCAATGCCGATATTCGCTCCTGAGGTTTTTTTTTTTTCAAAACTGTAGATTATTTTCAAAAGGGCTCAACAATTTTCAATTGGACATGGTCCAATTGAGAATTTTTATTTTCAAAATTTTTGTTTCCTAATTGTGAAAAACGTTTCTTGATTTTTTTCGTCTATGATCACGGTTTCAAATTTTACTTCACATTTTGGAATTGCAATGCTCCTGGAATGGAATTTGTTAAAGTTTCAAGAGCATTGTCAATATCAAGTTTTGTTTGTAATGAAATGTTAACATCAAGATGATCACGGTTATATATGTTTCATATATATTCCAGTCGGCTCGAAAATAATTGAATGTGGAGCTGATAGGCTACAAAGATGACTGGAGTCGGTTAAGATCAAATCAATCGTAGATTGGTTTCTTGAAGAAGAAAAACATGTAGGGCTATCTTCTTCTTCTTCTTCTTCTTCTTCTTCTTCTTCTTCTTCTTCTTCTTCTTCTTCTTCTTCTTCTTCTTCTTCTTCTTCTTGGCATTACGTCCTCACTGGGACAGAGCTCTCTTCCTTAGCCGAGTGGTTAGAGTCCGCGGCTACAAAGCAAAGCCATGCTGAAGGTGTCTGGGTTCGATTCGCGGTCGGTCCAGGATCTTTTCGTAATGGAAATTTCTTTGACTTCCCTGGGCATAGAGTATCATTGTACTTGCCACACGATATACGAATGCGAATATGGCAATTTTGGCAAAGAAAGCTCTCAGTTAATAACTTAAGAAGTGCTCATAAGAACACTACGCTGAGATGCAAGCGTGGACGTTAATAGTGAGGACGTAAATACCAAGCAGAAGAAGAAGAAGAGGTCACTAATGACAAAAAAAATAACTTATTGCGAGTCAGTTTTCGCAAGACAGTTTGGAGCAAATCAACTTGAAAAGGCAAATAGGCAGCTATGGAATTATATTTACCAAGCTGTGTTTCAACTGAAACAAGTTTCAAATGACGAAAACAGTTGATGTTTTATACGCCTATGAATGATGATTGCAACTCTCCCACATGCCCCATCAAGTCGATCATTACGATAAACAAAAAAGTTAGGATCTTTTTTGAGTTTGGATCCAGGTTTAAAATATGTTTCAGTAATAACTTCTATATGCACGTTATTAACTGTAAGAAAATTGAACAGCTCGTCCTCTTTACCATTCAAAGAACGAGCATTCCAATTTAAAATATATAAATTATTATGGAAAAACGTAATCCAACTTGGACTGCTTATGTCATATTGGTGGTTTTGAATATTGTATCAATCATTTGATTCAATTGTTCAGTTAGAAAAATAAAATCAGAGGGAGACATATCACTTGAAGTGGGTACATTATGATGATGATTTTCCCTTAGAATTTTTGGTAGACGAAGAGGCGGAGTAGAAGTTTCCTGTGGCGGCAGGGTTTTTTTTTCCATTTGATTTAAAACAATTAGAACGGGTACTCGTAGTACGAAAAGGGGAGAAGTTCAAATTACCTGCTACGATATCGGCATAGGGTTTTCCGTGGGTGGATACAATCGAAATTAAAAGATTCGAACGGGTACCCGACGGATTAAAATTAGTTTGTGAATGAGCATGATTATGATCTTCCTGATGGGTATGATTCTTAATCAAGCGATCGTTAACTGAAAAATGAGCATTGTTCGATACCAGGGAAATCCCGGAAACGACCGTTATCCTAACGGACATTACCGTTCAGCTGTCTGGCACGAGTCTCGACGACTTGCATACGTGAAGGGCAAGCCGAAAAATTATACCTATGATTGCCCCCGAAAATTGCGCATATGAACTTATCGGTATCTTCCTTCACTGGACAGACGTCCTTAGCGTGAGAAGAACCTCCGCAAATCATGCATTTAGGATCCATACGGCAATGTTTTGTTCAATGACCTCACTTTTGGCACCGACGGCACTGACTGGGATTCTAGAAATTTCCTCCAGTTTTCTGGAAATGTTCCCATGTCACACGGACATCGAACATAAATCTTGCCTTGGTGCAGATTAAATATTATTTGGACATTTTTTTGTTAAAGTGAATATAATATTCTTGTCCAAACGACGCCAGAATTAGTTCTCTTTTCATAATGATTACTTGGTCTGTGGAAAATCCAAGTACATCATTTATTCCATTTTTGATCTCTTCAGGTGACTTATAGTCACTTGAGAGACCATTCAAGACGACTGAACAAACGTTCAGTTTTGTCGTCAGATGTAAAAAAATGTGCTTCTTCTCTTTCTGATGTTTGAGAAGAAGTTTGCGATCTTTAAGAGTTTCCGGCAAAACGCGACAGTTTCCTTTCTTTGCGATTTGGAAGGAAACCTTGATTCCCCTAATGGAGTTCAAGATCTCCTGCCAAAATCGCCCAAATTCGGAACAATTGACCACGATAGGCGGCACTCTTTGCTTCCTCACTTGAATTAATGAGCCTGGTCTAGAGATTGCTTTGATTTGGTATTCGGAAAATTTGTCTAGAGTATCGAAGTATATCGAGTATAGATTTGAGAACATTAATTTCTCGCTTTGTCAAAATCGGTAAGATACTATATTAAACATGACGTAAATTTGATGTTACGCGAAATAGTCTATGTAAAAACTCAATGACGTAAATAACGTAAATTTGATGGTATTTGCACTTAAAAATGTGTCACTCACATTCTTAAAAAATTAGATTTTTACAAGTGGCCTAATTCCATCTTGACTTAAATATTTTGAGACGCAATCACATTTATGACGCAATTTTAAATATCTTTGGACTCAATGTTAAAAATCATGCAAAAGAATAAGTAAATGAAAAAAACAGAATTTAGTACTATACCATTTAATTCCACTTAAGTTTGTATCCTTTGACAGATACGCGTATTTCGACCTCAACTGTAAGGCCATCTTCAGTGTCGTGTACTAGACACGATACTGAAGACGGCCTTACACTTGAGGTCGAAATACGCGTATCTGTCAAAGGATACAAACTCTAGTGGAATTAAATGGTATAGTACTAAATTCGTTTTTTTCATCTACTTATTGGTATTCTACTAAACAGCTCGAAGATTTATTATCAATAGAATAAGATTAAAAGTAATACAAGATTGAGAAATCCGTTCAACAATGTATATGTAAAAAATCGTATGACGTTTAAGTCAATTTTCTAATTTTCATGCCATATATATTAAATTTACTTGCTCTTTGACGTCGGTCTTGGTGTCGGCATCATTTAGTTGGTTTTCAAACATGATCGGTGTTTCACGACGCGCGATTTCTTTCTTTTGTGTTTACGCGAGAAACTTCAACGTACACACTCCGAAAAAACATGCGATTTTACGTGTTTTGGATGCACATAAAAGAAGCGAATCAAATGACGTGAAATTGTGTCACATTTGTAATACGATGGTGTCTGATTCGGGAAATGTCAATCATAGCGGCATCGTTTTCATGTCCTTCATCATGTAAAATTACATTTTTCTTTCAAAACATCTTTCAGAACCCATTTTTATGTCATTTCATCACTTACATCCGGAGTGATTTTTATTATTTTTAAGAGTGTAATTAAATCTTTGCTTCCATCAAAGTGGTATTGTGATCATGAACAGTGATCAGCCAGTTCATTATACACAAGTATGTGAAAAAAATGTTGTTTGGTTTGGTTTGCTGATTGTTGCAAAACTTTTGGGAAATACTTTTTCTGCGGCATTGTGAGAGGATGTGTGGTGTTTCAGCAGTGTTCCATGAAGTGATTTCTTTAGTGCAGGCTTATTTATCACGATGAATCATCGTTTGTTCAGTGGAATCATTGTCTTATCTGGTGCGGTTTTTTTGGAACCAGTAATGTTATAAATTATTATTTTAGTGAAGAATGAAAAAGTGTATTATAATGCACATGTAGTGCAAGCAATGGGTGTCAAGGAACGGTGATCACTGGTTCTTCCAAGTTGTTGCCCGTCGGATTCGGTCGTAAAAGAGATCGTAATGGTAAGAGTTTCAGAGTCCTCAAAGTACGCACGCAATAACCAAATTCTTGAATAGGATTGGGAGATTGGAGCAAAATTACATGCCATGGTGTCAGTGGTAATGACTTTTACGTCCTGGCATGTAATTTTTTTTTTGGTTTTTCAGAGCCATATTATTTTAAGAAGTGATGTAATTTTATGTCTAACGGCTCGCTTCTTTTATGTGCATCTAAGAAGACGTAAATTTAAGTAACTTTTTGAAAGAGTTCACGTTTAAATACATCTAATGTGTCGAAAAATTCTTGAGATCCGAACATAATAAATTTAATAAAATGGAAAACTACATCATTTGTAACTTAAATTTACGTCTTTATGCTTGCCTTAATATGACCCAAAATTGAATTTACAAACCCGAATTTAATAAAAAAAACTATGTTAGTTTTTGAAAATTCATTTAATTTATTTCAATAATAATGATGCTGAAAATAGGAATTTTTCAAATCGGGTATCGCATGATAGCCACTAAGGCTATCTACTGTGTCAGTTGCAAGTTGATCTACATCGTTGAAGGCATATCCGCTTGTAATTGGAACAGGATATTTACGGGTAAACATGCTGTAGCTCACAGACGGTGCTGAAGGAAAGTGATCCGCCAGCATAGCAGGGTTTACTACAGTCGCACTAACGATCGCCGCAAAAGTGCAGATGATAGTTATCTGTGAAATATGAAAAGCAAAAACAGAGTAAACAGTAAGATCAGCAATATGATCAACAATATGAAGAACGAATTTTACCTTAATAAACATCGTTGAGAGTAACGAGATGCTAATTAAAACCTTCTGCTCTTGCGAAGGTCTATCTTCGAAGCAATGAGAGCAATTGGTTGATTTCGATATTTATATCGAGCTCTTCGCTACCGTCTTTGGCAAAAAAAAGTTCCCATCGTAATTCTAGCCAACGAAAAAGTAACGGGTGCGAAAGTAGTTCAGTTGACATTTAAACCGACAATAAAGTAAAAGAAGCTCAATAAATAGCAAAAAGAATAACTTTTCTGAAAGCTGCTTCTTCGATGTTCACCAGTCTCTACCATGTAATCGAAATCTGAAGGTTGCACCCACAAAGTATCGACCAAATGTTATTTATCACTACTTTTAGCAGCCACTTTGAGCTTTAAGTGGTATTTATTTGATAGTCTGTTTAGTCCATTATAAATAAAGTGACTTTAGTTGAAAGTAAATCATTGTTCCAGTTGTCGTCCTCCACAAACTATCTCATCAGATACAACAAAATGTTCAAAGTAAAAATTCTACGTTTTTCTTGAAAGCCATACCATGACATTTTTATCATTGCAGGTTATCTTTCTGATTGCTTCCCTGGCCTATGCCAGCGCTGGATACGCAGGAGTACAACATACCTATGAAACACCCGTAGCTGCACACTACTCTTCGGTTCCAATCGTGGGCTACGGCACATTCTCACGCAGCCACGCACCATCTTTAGGCCATGGGTACGCCCACGCTGCTTCAGTTCTGGCTGCTCCAACCCAAGTATACTCCGCCCCTTTCACGAAGACTTACACTCACGGATACAACTATGCCCCAGCTCTATCCTATGGTCAGGGATATGCTCCAGCCCTGTCCCATAACAGCTATGGATATTCTGCATACGCCGCTCCACTGATCACCAAAACCGTTGCCATTGCCCAGCCTCAGCTGTACCACCAGAACTCATATGCCACCCAGGCTGCTCCAGTTTTGGCCCACCATGGCTAGAACTACGGTGCATCTCATCTCCTCGGGTACAACAACCATCATGGTCATTACGCTTACTAAAATCAGTTAAAACTAGAACCAAAAACACCTGTTGACGAGACCAGTTCAAACAAATTATGCACTTCAATACATTGCCCTTAAACCATTCCTTGTGTTGTTTCACTTTCATTCAAATACCTCAACGAAGAGTGACCGCGACCTTGAGGTAGCGTCACGGTGCTTTCGTGACCGTCATTGTTGAAAAAATCGCCTTCAAATCTTTGCACACCAGTCGTTTTCTATGGCTAAGCTCCATTGCTGGGCAAAATTTAAAAAAAAATCGTGGAGACCGTTTTGCAGTTACACCATCAGTATCAGTGGTATCAGTACAGAAATTCGGTGGAAAATTGATCAGTAATTCGGATCTTTCTGTAATATTATCGTTAACATGCCAGATATTGTCAAACCAATTTCGATACATATATGGCGATTTTATCTGATAATAACGCCATAGGAAGCACCGTGATTGTGGTAGACGACCCGCTACAAATTCGCACGCGGTGAACTTCTTCAAGCAGATCTGGATGTCTTGCCTTTTTTCGGAGGGAAAGATCGTGACTTGCTTTTATGGAGGACTGATGCTTGATGCTGATCGTATTGCTGCTGCCGAGGAGATTGACACGAAGATTTTATGTTTACGTCAAAGCCCATTCAATTATTCGGCTGGGATGGAGAACGGTAAGGTTGCCGGTTGGGGATCCGGGCCCAGGTGGATCTAAATGGTTCAAATTTTTCATTGAACAATTACGGTTGAATGGCACGGGGGGCTTCTTGTTGGCGGGTTGATGGGTTAATTGCTTGGTGGCAACATGGTGATTATTTTGCCATTACGCAATTAAAGGCATTTTTAAAATGTTTGTTTAAAAAACTGGGTGGCACTTTTAGAGGCCGAAGGAATTTATTGAAGTAAAATTAGGTAGGATGACAATTCTCTCACAATTTTGTATGGTTATTCTAATAAAATCCATGGGAAATAACACTGCATTTACAAATTAGAAGAAATTAGAAGTTTGGATACATTAATGATTATCTTATATGTTCAACTGTCGGCGAAATAGTTTTAATAAGTGGCAGTATCCGAAATAATGAATATTGAAGGAATCCGATATTAGTCATTGATGTTTTTGAAAATATTTATGTTAAATTTTAAACTTGCTATAGACGCCATTACCACCAGTGCTAAAATTAGCGATGGCGCTGGTGTCAAAAACAATCACAAAATTTAATATAAACATTTTCGAATATATCAATGGCTCATACCTCATTTCTTCAAAAAGTTCTGGACAAAAATTATTGGCTTCGACATTTTTTTTATAAAGGTAACTTTTGTTTTCAGATGTGCATGCTTTTGAAATGGTTTGATTTGATTTTATCCTAACCAACGTTTCGTTCCTTGGAAGAAGGTCCGATCCAGACGTATATTCGACCAAGTATTCCACTATGCATTTGAACTCAACTTCCAATTCTGTTACCATTGATCAACTTTTGTAAATACGATACTACAAAATCTCCTAGTTATCCTAGAAATGTATTGAAATATCCTTGGAATAATGCTAACAGTAATTCAAGGAATAATTCTTAAACGAATTTCTTTAGAAAAATCCAGCATGAACCACTGTTTCTTAACCCCCCAACGCCCAGTGTCACCTCTAGGTGACACCTGTTTTGTTTTGCTTGTCAAAAATCTGATTCTTCTTTGATTTCCGTGAAATTAGTTGTAAATGAAAGCTTTACTAATCTTGTTTGATTTTTGCTTGAAGTGGTCCACATCAATCCGGAGTGGCCACCGGGAATCGACTCCAAGCAGAAAAAGTCCATTTTCTGTTTTCTATTATAACAGGAAATCAAAACGACATTTTATTTCAAAATAAACGTTTGCATTGTTTTCAACTGTGCTTCAAATATATTTGAGGTATTAAATTTTTGGACACAGTATGTTCTTTTTATTCCGATTTTTTCATCTCTGACAAATTTTCGTCTATGCATTTAACATGGTAATGGATTGCAATAACATTCAGAAAGTAACTGTAAGAAGCAATGAATAATAGTCGTAAGATGTCGAGAAAAATCAGAAATGGCCACCGCGGTTTTTATTATGGTACCCAGAACCTGTTTTGGGACGCACCTCACAGTCCCAAAAGACGACTTCCATCCAGAATGAGTCGAAAATAAAATAAAAATCGTATTCGATAGCTTTCGATTTGGATTTGATTTTGCACATGTTTTTGCTATGGTAGAATAATTGTTTTCCATAGAAAAATTGATCATTTTGACTTAAGAATAACTTTTGAAAATGGCCTATAATTTTTGCAAGCAAATTATTTGAAAAATTCTAACTCCGAAACTATTGATTTTAGAGACAAATGTTCTATGAAGAAGTTGTAGTGAACTGTAGGGGCTATAAGAAAAAAAAATATACAATGAAAAAAAATAGTTCATTTATTTTCATAAAAAATCAAAAATAAAACTTAAATTTTAAATTATGCAAAACCTAATTTTTAACATATTTTTCGATTTTCACCATAGAATTTTGATAGTAATCAGATGTTTGGAACAAAGTTTCATAATGGAGAAATTTTTGATAACATTTTTTTTTCTAAGGACTACTTTTGTCGATTTTTGAAATTTGATTTTTTGACAAAATAAAAACGTTCTTATGATTCAAAAAGACTCTTGAAATTATTCTAAACCATAATGATTATATGGACAATTTCTCTCGAAGTAACAATTTTCGAAATATATCGAGTTTAATGCAAAAAATATTGTTTAAATATTTAAATAGCCCATTTTCATTAGTAACTCGCGATTCTCCATCAAGGAATATAAGTAAATGGAAAGATATATTGGATTTACTCTTGAAAACATATTATTAATGATGGAGAATCGCGAATAACTAATGAAAATTACCTATTTTAGTATTTTAATAATCATTTTTTGCATTAAACTCGATATAATTGTAAAATGGCTACTTCTAGAGAAATTTTCATTATAATCATTATGGATAAGAATCATTTCAGGATTCTTATTGTACCATCAGAACGTATTTATTTTGACAAAAACACAACATTTTGAAAATCGGCCAAAATTATTTTCATGAAAAAACATCAAATATTTTTAATGTGTATTTTTTCTTCTAGGAAAAACAATTCACTACAACTTCTTCATAGAACAATGTACGTTATTAAATTCTATTATTATCAGTATACAAAAAAAAAGAAAAAGTTCATAATACAATCTTTTTTTATCACATGGCATATATGCCATATATAGGGACATATATTTCATATATAACGCTTTTGAAAGCGATGAAATGGACCGGTTTAATAATTTACATATATTTGTTGTAAATTATGAATGGTTACGTTATGGTTCAATATTGTTTCAAGGTTTAAAAGTGTACTAGGCCCATCAATCTGTTAAACAAATATGTAACAATATCAACGTTACGCTTCTACTCAATAAAATCTTTTGAATCTTATAATTATACCTTCAATCGAAATACAATCAACTTTGCCTGACTCTATGTTCCGTAGCTTGATATCGAAGTAAAGAACAAAAGTAGAAGTAAGTTTACATGGCTACCTCGCTGGTTACTTCAATCGCAGTTGCTCTGAATTGTAACTATATCTCGCTAGCTCGATGGTCCGTTCAATATTATGATTTGACTGTAGAATCATAAACATGATTTATTTGACTTTATAATGGCATATTTGTTCGAACCGTTTCATAAATAAATCAGTAACGCATTCCAGTCGTACAATCAAATTTCTATTAACAAACAGAAAAAATACCAATTCAAGAGTAAATTGGCATGACTAATAAACCAGTTCATCAAATAACAATATGTTATTACACTACGATGTTTACTATTATGAAAATACGTTCAACCGAAAAAGAATCACAAACTGAACAACTTCCCTTGAATTGTACGATAAAACGTATACTAAATTATAGCAGCAAACTATAGCGATTATTGTCTAGAGTCTAGACAACGTTGCAAAAATCTCAAATGCTCATACCTCTTACTTGAGATTTTTCACGAATGGATTGTAGCTCACGCAACTCAATAGCCGAAACGTAAAACATCATGAATGAGTTGGCTAATCCGCTTAACCTACCAACTCCGCTATAAAAGTAAACGGATTCAAAAAGAAAGATTAACCTCAACATTTCACCTCCTGTAACTCTTTATCTAATTACAAGATTTAACATTGTACATACTTCGATTTACATCATTATAAACATATTTCATCATTATCGTCTAACTGAGTAATTGCACAAGTTTTCTTATATGCCAGCTTAAAAGTGAATCGGTACAATGAACCGGTTTAAAAACAATACATTTCAGTTGTTCAAATAATCTGCTATCAATTGATAACAGTAAACTTCACAGGTTATTTTCTGAAATGAAAACAAATGATTACCGGTTCACAAGCGCATCTGTAAAATTAATCGGTTCAAAAAGTTACAAATTCTAACTTTAGCGATAATCTTCTGAAATAAAAATTATTGATTTTACCAGTTCGTAAGTGAACCGGTAAACCGAAGTGGTTCATCAAAAAACAAGATTTATTATTTTACATCGAAATTAAATTTTGATTAAATCAAAATAATTACCCGGCTTATCAAATAACAAGATATAACATTACACGTTGATTTTCATTATTTTAAAAATACGTCCAACTAAAATGTAATCACTAGCTGCATAAGTTTCTTTACATGCTGGCTCAAAAGTGAAACGGTAAAATAAACCGGTTCAAAATATGACCGGTTCAAAATATTTCAGTTAAACGACTTTTCTTCCATCAAAATCAAACAGCATTTTTTCTAATTATCTTGTATGAAATATTTACCGGTTCAAAAATGAATCGGTGTAATAAGCTACACATTACATTTGTAGGATTTGTTTTCTATCAAATGTTAACTTCACGGAATGTTTTCTGAAATAAAAATAAATGTTTCAACCGGTTCAAAAGTCAATCGGTAGAATGAAACGGTTCAAAAAGTAACACATTTGATTATACGAATTAACTGCTACCAAATTATAGCAGCGGTTATCTCCTGAAATAAAAAAATGGATTTTACCGGTTCGAAAGTGAACCGGTTCATCAAAAAACAAGATTAAACATAACGTTTCACCTCCCGTTGGATTTAATTTTTTATCTATAACAGTTCACTTTTGGGCGCTGGAGGGTTAAGAATATTCTCAAAGGAATCCGTGGAGAAATACCCAGAGAAGGTTTTTCTGGTATGAAGAACTAATGTGGACTAATTCATGAACCCTCATGGTGCATTATAATTATTGTTGGTCAATTTTTCAGGGAGAACAGGCGATGGTTTTTGAATGCAAATGGTAGGTAAGAGGTTCAAGGAAAAATATTGCTGCACGATTCTTGAAAACAATCATGATGTCTCAGCAAAAGTTCACATAAGAATTATGAGTAGCATTCTCAAAATAATGAAAAAAGAAAAACTTTCTTCGAAATTGTTTCTTCTTGAAATTGAAAGTATTTGTAAGGAAAGTCACCACAAAACCTACACATTAAAATTATATGTTTGAAGTACTTTTTCTGGGAGTGCTTCTGGACCAATACCTGGCAGAACTGAGGGCGGATTCTCAAAGAGAATATTCGAACATATTGTTTGGAGGCTTCCTTAGAGGAATTTTTATACAAATCTCGTGAAAAAGGCCTAGAAAATGCTCCAAGAACTACACCAGGTATAAATCCTTTCCATGAAAAACATCCTTGGATTTATACCTAATATACTTCTTGGAAGAATTCTTGATAAATTTCTAAGGCGACTTCTTAAACTGTTTCTTGTAAGACCCGTTTAGAAAAATCTGGGAGAAAACTTTGTGTGTTGAAAGGATTCGTTTTTAAAGTCCTAGTAAATGCTTTGGGGAAACTTCTAGAGTGTTAGTGAAGGAATCATTGGAGAAACTTTGCACAATAACAACAAAAATCTGGAAAAACAATGGAAAAAATGAGAAAGATTCATTAAAAACATTCTCGCAGGGATTGCTGTAAGTTGTCATTAAGTAATTCTTGTAGGTATTTTAGAGTGAATTTCTATCTGCAATTTCAAACCTGCGGCTCAAATTTAAACTATAGAGAGATGAAGCAGAGGTTTGACATTAGTGAAAAAAATAACATTTCCAGAAAAACTATTGCAGTTTCAAAGCATTGGATAACGTGAACTAATCTTTGACTACAATTTTCTGAACAAACTTATGCCAGAATATTAAACCTGTCGTATAGAGATCCATGCAAAAATATTAAAATCGTGGTATTTTTTATTGTGTTTCGATTTTTTTGCACCATTCATTGCAAACCCTTTTTTTTGTTTTTCGGTGCTAATGCGATATTGATCACTGGTTATCTTGTTTTGAAGGTATTCGATGATCCTTGGCGGACCTACCGACTCTTCCTAAATCAATTTTATTTGGCCGCCATTTTTAGTAAATTTATAAAATTCTAAATTTGTACAATGTCTGGTAGTAGGAAGCTTTTCTAAAAAAAAAATCATACAGATCATTTGAGATTTCCCAATATAATAAAAAAAATAACAATATGATGTTTTACGAAAATTTCAAGATTTTGAAATGGCCAAGATGGTATCAGAAACATAAATTCTTAACTTAAAAACAATTGCACCAAATTGCTTCATTTTTGCGCAACAAAGTCTTGTGAAGGTATTGTTTCGAAAATCAAGCAAAAGAAAGTAAAAAAAATGGAGCCTGAGACATTAACGTGGGTTATGGCCTCGCATCGGTCCCCCAAGGAATTTTGGAGTATCTCCGAATCTAGGTGACCAATGATCAAAATCGACACAGATTCGGAACTCAGTTTTTTGTAAAACATAAAAATAAGACCAAAATTTTCGAAAATCACAAAATATATTACGATTTAACGATTTATGCTGTAAAAACTTTAAGCTTATAGAATAGGGGTTAATCAAGTTTGAAAAGCAATCCGAAACTAGTGTGGGGAAAAATGTTATCGACTAGAACGTAAAGTATTGATATTTATGCAAAAAAAATGGAAATATTTATATGAACAACAAAGTGATGCTTCCATTTAAATACACACTAAATATGCAAAGGAAAATGTAAAAAACAGGGCTTATTGGACTATACTCTAAAATAGAATTTTTTGCAAAACCAAAGTGAAGTCTACAAGTTGTTCGTGAGATTTAGTATATTAGCTCAAATGTTTGCCCTAATTATTCAAAGTTTCGAACCACTATGGGCTAAACATGGTTTCCGGACATTTTAATGGAAATTAATACACATAGATATATCCTTATGATAGGTCCAACTGTGCCCTTACATAAAAATTATGAATAGATTTTTTTAAGTTTAATTCCATGCGATAGAATTCAGATTAAAAAATATAATTTTAAGGTAAAAAATAACTTTTTAAAATTTTGATCGATATCCATAATTTTTGAAGTGAAGGTTTCTTACATAGAAAGCATCTGAACTAGAGGGTCTTGTCTCGGGAATTCCGGGACAAAAATCCCGGGATCTGAAATATCTTGAAACCCGGAATATTTTCTGAAATTCCGGGATTTCCCGAAATTGTATCTTGGGCTAAAAAGTATTGCTGTGTAACTTTTAAATGATGGCATGAAACAATAGGCACGTTGTCCTGGAAACTGTTAGTGGATGCTTTTTTGTTATTGCATTTATCTCGTTAAATAGGGGTTTTTGTTGAGGTTGTACCGGTACTTACACTTGACCTTGAACTATTCTGTTTGTGGTACACTAGTAACGTTATTTGGAATTTAATTATAGTTCAGCAATAACTTTATATTAAATTTCAGAAACATTTTTGTTTTATTTTTTTTATGCCGATAGCAAAAGTTGCAAATCAGTCTCGTGCATACTTCAAGTAGACACAAAGATTAATTTATGATTTTGAGTCATATTCAGCCGTGTTACTTGCCATGAATGCCCAAAACTTATACAGATCTAACATGCCTGCGGTTGTTGTGCCAACCCTTCAGAAGGCATGAAAATTTTATATGAGATCACGAATGTAATAATTAAAATGAATGATTAGAAGGGTAAATTCTGATAACTTTTTTGATAAAATTTGTAAGTTGTTGGTATCACATATTTTTTACGCATCACGATTGAAATTTGCATAAAATTTACTATTCTGTAGTCGTATGCTGATAGATGAAATATTGATGAATGAAATGTAAGATTGTGTTTTTATTTGTAAATACAATTCAACTGTGACTTCAAACCAGGATCGGTTATAATGAAACTGCTCTATAAAAATATACTTTGTTTTAAAATCCGCGCTGACCGTTTCAATGTCATTTCAGAAGGATTCGATTTTATCCCGGGATCCAGAGATTTTGAAAAATAAAATCCCGAATCCCGGGAATCCGGGAAATAAGACCCTCTAATCTGAACCGCCATCACATTCAAAACATTTGTTTTTAAGAAATAAAGAAATTTATTTCAACTTATCTATAGCTTGAGCTTGAGCTTGATTGTCCGCCCGTGGTTGCTACTCCAGTATCGCCAGATCAGCACTTACACAAGAAACCAACCAGATGACTGCTTGGGATTAACAGACACCTTCAGTGTATAAGTGGTGATCTTCTATTTTTAGGCAATAATGGTGCCTGCCACTTCGAAATGCAGACCAATGAGGGGAAGGGGAAGGAGTTGATGATGCATTCAACCAGTTCCTACGGTAGACCGTATATACCACTGCGTCTACGTTAGTTCATGCGGGAAGGGTGAAGGGGTGCGGTAATTTTTTTATGGCAGAAAGGCTTGCTGGTTGGTTAGCAGACTGCCTTTGTATCAGGCGTAAGGAAAAGCGTGCTATAATGATGAAAGAATGGAAGCGTAGGAAAACGGCTTATTTCTGTCCGTCTCGTGTTCTAGCAAATGCTATACTGTGCAGTGTTGCTCAGACTCATTTCCCCGAAAATAACATTTTCCGAACTACGAAGCCACGAACTACTACAACCATGTTCTATCCTCCTAAGATAGAAAAGCAGATGGTTAAACTTGAGTACTGCACACAAAATCGATCAATTTTGATCCCAGAGAGCCACAATTCAAGTTTCGGTGAAATGAAATGAGTGAGTGAGTGAGTGCGAATCATTTCACCGAAACTTGAATTGTGGCCCACCGAGATCGAAACTGTCGGATCCCATGTGCAACACTCAAGCCCAACCACCTCCCCCTCCAACTCAGGAATACAACGCACAGTTATAACAGTTCATGGCTTCACAATTCGAATTTCGGGGAAATGAGTCTGGTCAACACTGATACTGTGATAGACCAACTGTGATACATTAAGAGTGGTAGATAGAAACAAGTGAAAGATACAACTACAAAGTACGAGGAAAGGGGACGGGCCTGCGATTGAACCCATTCTGCTTATGAAGCAGAAGCGGTAGCTATTAAACCACCAACCCCGTCATGAAATTTTTTTCAACTTATCTATAAAACTCAAAAAGAACCTTTTGATGGTAGTCAAGGGAAATTCCAACTAAAGTAGATTAGAAAAACTGAAGCATATAAAAGAGATGAACAGAATTTTTTTAGTAGAGTACGATAAGCAGAAACAATCATTCTACAATTCAGATCTGTTTCAGTTTTGTTGGTCTCATATCAACTAGAGGAAAAGCACCAATTTTCGACCTAGGACTAATTTTAGGCCCATTCATACGACTTTGACCTAATTTGTATGAAAATCCGAAAATTGCAGGAAAATTAGTGCGATTATTTGATTTTTATTCGACCTGTCACAAATGTTTTGTTAATGTGCTGAACAAGACATTCTTCCTTCTATTATAATGCCAATATTTCACTCAACAAACGTAAGTTGTTTACAGCTGCTCTTCAAAAAGTACATGAGAAGGATTCTCTTGACTTTTTGTTAATTCAATGATTTTCATAATTTTTTACATTGTAATTTTTAAATTTCAGGTGATAAGTAAACAAAATCCAACAATTACCTAGAAGTAAGAATCACTCATTGCTTTTCCAATAAACCATAAAGAGTTTTAGTGAAACGTGTAATGCCAAAGATATGGACAGAAAACTTCTATATAGTTTTTAAGAATGACCTAATACTTTTGCACCGGAATGTAAAGCACATGAAATTGTCTCTTTTCTTGAAAAAAGAGCCAAAGTCATAAAAATATATTCCCCAGTAGAATCATACGAAATTTGGAATATTGTGTTTCAGTTCAATGTTTTTATAAATACATAATTTATCGTAAATTTATAATTGTGTATTAGAGTTCAACCTCCATGAGTCGATGGAAAAATCGACAAATTGAAGGGTTGACTGTAACTCTTAAGTTTAAAAGTTTATATAAGTTTTTATAGTATTTTACTGGAAGAACAATATTTGAATTAAATTACTTATATTCGTTATCAAAAATTTACAATCAAAAATCAACATTATTAGAGATTTGAAATCATGGTCTCAAATAAGAAATTCTCGCTGAAATTAGGCCGTCATCGGCACTCATCGTTAGAATTCAAATTTTATGTCACTAATCGCTAGTATATGCTAAAACTAGAGGGTGGTCGTTTCGAGTTTCTTAAAATGCTGGACCCTTTGTAGAGTAGTGTAGTGAATAAATCGTTTGCATACAACCCCCTTTTTTTTTTTTTGATAAATCTTAAGTATTTTTTCACGTGATATGTCTCACATTTCCCTAGGAACGCATAGAAAACTTGTGGCATTGTATAGAGGAAAAATGTAGCTTTCATTTGAAGCTGAAAAAAATGGCATCCATTTTAAATTTTGACGTTTCTTACAAAAATTATACGAATTACCATTGGATCGGAAAGCTGAGAAAAAAATAAGTAAGATAAGCTACAAAAACTAGGTCAGCAATGGTGTTTACCCTATGAAATGAGCGATTTTTTAAATCATGTTCTACGATTTGGACGTATATGGCGAGTGTTATCAATGCAAACATAATTTTTTGTGCAACAGAGAAACAAGTTTTCAATCGTTGGCATTTCTTCAAGTCTAGTGAAGAATAGGAGCGATATTTTGAGTGAAAAAATCTTACAGTAATCTTGGATGTTGACACCATATTGGTTTTAAGTAGTAGAATGAGTTTTTCACCTTGTTAGTAGTTAAGATGTTGAATTTTGAAGCTGCCGCCAAAACCAGGTTACGCTTCTTTTAGTTCTTCTTTTCTTGGCGTTACTTTTTTTTTTTGGAACAGAGCCTGCTTCTCTGTTTAAGTATAAAACAGGCTATTAAATAGAAATTTTCTTTCAAAACGTTTTTTTTAATACCAGAATGATTCTTCGACATATATATGAATTCAAGAATAGTATTAATTCTTTCAATATCTTAAAGCCGTCCAAAACCATTGTTCACAGTAGGAACATATCTCTTAAACGAGAGCTTGCGCTGATCAGGTTCACACATATGCATTGTAGCATAGTTTGAAACACGCTTTGCCTTTCAACGGTCACTTGAAAAATCCCCCTCATATATGCTTCGTTCAGTTATTCCAGTTACCGTCGAGTGACGCTTGCTTCTACGCAACCCTGTTGGAAAATTGGCTTAAACAGAGATAGTAGGTTGACACCCAGTAAACTTAGATGCACCAATACCAATATACGTTGATCTGTTTTTGTTTGTAACCACGCACTGTGTGCACGCCGTATAGCCCATCCTTGCATCTTGCAACAAAATCCATTTTTTCACTCCAATCTGTCCGGTCTAGTGCAACTCGTCTGGTGAAGAAAATACAAAATTTGTGTATTAAAAGTGACTATATTTGATGCTCGGTGCTTGAAATAGATGGTGACGGGTGGATGCTTAACTTAAGGTAATAAATTTGCAGCGTTTGAGATATTATTCACGGTTAAGAACCGGTTAAATTTTGAGATACATATTTTTTTTTCATTAACTAATCAAATCACTGCATTCTAAATGCATCGAAGATGTAGACTCTCAGATGTGGACTTTTTCTTATAAGAATGCTTTCGAATTATTGACAATCAACAAAGATGCCTAGAATGAAATAAGTAGCTATTTATTTGCCGCTTGTATTTTAGTTTTTTCATTAGGCTGTAGTGGCAACGCGTTTCAAAAATTTTTGAATGACGAGATAATTTTTACCACCAAATCAAGTCATAACATTCAGACATCACCAATATTGTAAGGAAAACAAGTGTCATGTGTATTTGGTTTTAGAATTAAGTGATGGTTGATAGATAAAACTCGTTCAAATTTGAAGGTAAATACCATACAGATATTCCCGAGGCGTCTATTCATACTATTAACTACAAATTTTATATTTTAGGTGGTTTCTAATGTTGACCCAACATGGCGGGTGACGGACATTGTAACGTATGATGATGGAAAAAAAAAAAAATGAGTGATAAGGACTCTGCATATTGGATCAAATTGAATTCAAGTTCAATTCGTTTTTGAACTCTGATTGGAACTTATGAAACCCAGGAGCAACCACAGTTGCGACCATAACTACTTGGTCAAAAAAGTAATCCAAGAGGTCTAAAATCTTTTCAAATTGGATATCTTGGCTACCCAGACCATAGATTGTCTTCATGATAGCCGAACGCAATTGCATCGTAAAAATGGTCAATCGACAAAGAAAGCTCTTAGTTAGTGCGAAGTGCTCATAAGAATACTAAGCTGAAAAAACACCAGGAAGAAGAAGAAGAAGATGGTCACCAATTTTCATACAAAAAAAAAAAATCAAACTGTAACGATCGTAAGTCATACCCGTGGCGGGGTGGCGCTGTAGTCATTGAATTTCTTTTGATTTTTCGTTGAACCCGTTAGCGAAAGCTAACAGTGTTAATCCTTTTTGCACAGCGTCTTAAGAAAAAAAATCTATTTGAAGGTCACATAAGAATAGTCAATGAATATTGTTGCTTTGTTTCAAGGGTGGAAGCAAAGAGTGCCGCCATCTTTGGTCAGTTGTTCCGAATTTGGGGGATTCAGCAAGGAGATCTTGATCTCCATTAGGGAAATCAAGGCTTCCTCCCAATTCGCAAAGAAAGGAGACTGTTGCATTTTGCCGGAAACTACTAGAGATCGCGAACTTCTTAAACATCTTAACGAGAAGGGGACGGACCTGGTGTAGTGGTTAGAACACACGCCTCTCACGCCGAGGACCTGGGATCGAATCCCATTCCCGAGATAGTCACTAAAAATTTCAGTGACGATTTCCTTCGGAAGGGAAGTAAAGCTGTTGGTCCCGAGATGAACTAGCCCAGGGCTAAAAATCTTGTTAATAAAGATAGAAAACAAAAAATCTTAACGAGAAGAAGCAATAAACTGAAAGTTCGTTTAGAGTCGTTCGATCCAAAAAAAAAGCTATAATGTAATTAATGATTTACTTGGATTTTACCCAGTCCAAGTTATCATTAATAAAAAAAGAACCCGATCTGGCATTCGTCGGAGAGGGCTTTCTCAAAAATATTGTTTAGTTCACTTTAACAAAAGTGATTTAAATATTATTATTATTAAAGCTTTAGAGAAAGCAGGACTCATATTTGATGTCCGAGTGACATGGGAACATTTCCAGAAACTTGGATGAAAATTTCAGAACCCAACTCAGTGCCATCGGTGTCAACAGTGGGTTCATGGTACAAAACATTGCCGCATGGATGCTAAATGCACGATTTGCGGTTCTGCTTTGGTTCTGCTCACGCTAAAGACGTCTGTCCTGTGAAGGAAGATACCAACAAGTTTATATGCGTAAATTGCGGGAGCAATCACAAGTCTAACTTTTGGGATTGTCCTTTGCGTAAATGAGTTGTTGAGGCTCGTACCAGGCAGATGAACGGTAACGTTCATCGTAGCCGGAATTCCGGAATCTCCAACAATGCTCATTCTTCAGTTAACAATCGCTTGCTTAAAAATCGTACCCATCAGGTAAATTATAACCATGCCCATTCACAAGCTAATTTGCTACCGTCGGGTAGCCGTTCGAATCTTTTAATTTGGAACGGATTAACCCAACAAAATTCGTATGCCGATATTGTAGCAGAAAGTTTGAACTACTCCTTTTCAAATTGTCTTCCTATGGATAACCGTTCATTTTTTTTTTCAATCATTTAAATAACCCCTGCCACTGCAAGCAACTCCTATTCCCTCTCTTCATTGATGGATAATTCCATCAAAAAATCACCTACTTCTAGTAAAATGTCTACCTATGATTTTGATTTTTTAACTAAACAATTGAATCAAATGATTGATGCAATGTCCAAAACCACTACAATGGCCAAAGCAGTCAAAATTGGTGTACAGTTTACTAATAAAATTGTTATTAGATTACTTTTCTTTAATGCAGAGTTTCCCAACCGGTGGTCTGCGAACCCCTAGGGGCCGATTTTAATTATTGATGAGAAAATGTAAGATATTTCATACAAAGTTTCTTCTTCTTCTTCTTCTTCTTGGCATTTATGCCCACAGAGACTGCTTCTCAGCGTAGTGTTCTTATGAGCACTTCTTAAGTTATTAACTGAGAGCTTTTTATGCCAAAGTTGCCATTTTTGCATTCGTATATCGGTGGCAGGTACGATGATAATCTATGACCAGGGAAGTCAAGGAAATTTCCAATATGAAAAGATTCTGGACCGACCGGGACTCGAACCCAGACACCTTCAGCATGGCTTTGCTTTGTAGCAGATAAGGAAGGCACCAAGCATCAAAGTGATTGACCAAAAAGATTATGTTTTGTTGTTGACAAAATATGGCTTTATTTACGAAACTCAAATTCCTTAATACCCCATTTTGCATTTCCGTCAAAAATCACATATTTTCATGACTATCTCAGATATCTGTCATAGGATCCTTATATTTGTATTTGGATTTTGATATACACGACGAGAGAATTGTAGGGCTGTCCTTTGTTCAATTTTTGACTTCTTTTGATCATACTAGAAGTTGCTTGAAATTCGAGTTGATTTTTTTTTATCCCTTAACCATTTTACTGCACGTCGTTTTGAAGATCCGGAAATTAAACGCGATAAAAGTGAAAAATCGAGTTCTTTTAGAGCAGAACGTGTAGAATTTCGTCTGTGAAATACGTAGGTTCGATAAAGTAAGTTTGTTTGCTTTTCTGACTTGAGACTGTTTGAATAAGTTTTCGAGATTTGGTTAATTTCTACGAAGTAATTCGATAAAAATGTGGTTTTCAGAGAGTTCTTGGAAATTTTTTTATTGGGTTCATCTAAAGGCCGATAAGTTGTTCCGGAAAAACCCATCAGAAAGTTTATTAAAATAGCAATAGACACCACGTTCCGTGAGGTCTTTTTAAGTTTCTGATGAAAACCTTGAGTGAATATAGTGAAACTTTTCAGACCATTTTGTGAAACTCGAGATAATCTTCAATGAACTCATATTAATATCTTATAATTTATACCCAGTAATTTTAATTTGCTTTGTCAGGTATTTGGATATTTCTTAAAAGCTACAGTGCTCATGTTTTGCATCAATATGTACCGTTCATAAATATATAATTCTGCAAACATTCAAAGTTTTACCGAGAAAATCCACAATGCCAATATGCAGTAGCGTAGCTAGGGGGGTGCGGTCCGCACCGGGCCCCGAGTTCATAGGGGCCCCCAAATCGTGGTAAGAGTTCCATTTAATATTATGAATTTGATTTTTAGAAAACTAACACGTAAACAAGCTGATAAAAATTCAGTTTGAAGGTGACCATGATTGGCAATTTGTAAGGGTCCATAGTGATTAGAGTAGCATAAACACCGGTTCAAAAATTCATTCTCGATAATTCGGGGCCCAAATAGCAGTAGCGGTAAACGCGCAGCTGTTCAGCAAGACCAAGCTTATGGTCGTGGGTTTGAATCCCACCGGTCTAGGATCTTTTCGTTCAGGAAATAAACAGAACATACTCATAAATAAGTCGATTTTCATTGTAATTGAGGGAATTGGAAACAAAGGGTGTATGTGACAAAAACCTAGTTTTCAGCAATTTTTCATTTTACACGAAATGTATGGGTACCAAAACAAAACAAACCAATCTTCTACGAATTATGTTATTACTTTCATCAGACGGAAAAAACACCAAAGAATGCTTGGGAACTGTAGTATTTTTTGCTATACTTAGGACGAAACCGCCCAAAATGTCACTTATACCCCTTCGCATTTGGGCCCTTCAATTATAATAGAAAAATTAAATCAGTTACGATATTCGGGACATGGTTTGTAGCAGTCATGGTTATAGGGCTGGTAGCTGCTCTCTTTTAAGATACTTAGTCTCTGTTTATCCCTTAGCCGAGTGGCCCACGGCTACAAAGCAAAGTCATGCTGAAGGTGTCTGGGTTCGATTCCCGGTCGGTCCAGGATCTTTTCGTTATGTACATTTCCTTGATTTACCTGGGCATAGAGTATCATCGTACCTGCCACACGATATACGAATGCGAAAATGGCAACCTTGGCAAAGAAAGCTCTCAGTTAATAACTGTGGAAGAACTCATAAGAACACTAAGCTGAGAAGCAGACTCTGTTCTAAAAGGGACGTAATGCCAAGAAGAAGAAAAAGAAGTCTCTGTTTCAATGCAAGTCTCTATTATTACCGGAAGGTCGTCTTTATTTTAACACGTATAGGCCTGAGTGAAAGCAAAAATACTCATACCCTTACCACTCAGTGAATACTTAACGGATTCAAATATTTTTTGTCAGTATACTGGCCCACATATCTAGTTTCTAGAAGTGGCCAGAGGAACTCGGGAAAACTCCTGTAGCCGGAGTTATTGCGGTGGGTTACTGGGTCAAGTCGGGTAGAAAAATGCGATTTTTTGGGACATGCAAAGTTAACATTACACTGTGGAACACGTTTTTGTCTCAAGCACCAAAATACCACTATTTACTCAATTAGGGGTTGCTGAATCTATTGCCGTTTTCAAAAATATCATAGCACGTCTAGTTTTTGAGATATTGACTGTTGAAAATGCTAAATTTGACGATTCCAGCCAACTTGCATACAAGTATTCCAACTTGTATAGCAATTAATTTGCTTAATTTGTCACAAAATTCACTCTTCATGTGTTAAACAATACTTTTCAACAAAGTTCATAATTCTTCCGCTGGTAAAATGTTATTTTTTTGTGGTTTTGAAAAGTATTGTCTTATGCCATATAAAAGAAACGAAGAATTTTATATGGAGACTGCAAGCATGTTGAAAAAATCGATTTAAACTGAATTTAATGGTAAAATTTACAATCAAATTATACATCAATTGAAAGTTTAAGTCCTATTTTGCATGATTGGTGGATAAAATCATAAAGAAGTTTGATAAATTATACTTTAAATTTCATGTAAACATTAATAAAACAGGTGTTTCATACAACTTTGGCGACCTGTAGCTAAAAATTGTGACGTGCTGGAACATTTCTCAGAACGGCATCAAATTCAGCGACCTTAAATCTACTCGAGGCACATAATTTGATCCTTGAGACACGCAAAAATGTTATTTTTGTTACGCTGTGTTATTTATTTTCACTGACAATCAGTTTAATTTGCATAAATAATTAATATCTGAAAAATATCATTTTAAATGAATAATTTTACACCGTTTAGAGTATACCAGATGCAGCCACTCGGGCTTAATGCCCTGAAGAACCGGCTCTAAATTTGTTAGGTACTAAACTGTTTCAAATCTCTCGAACAAAATAGTTCACTAAAATGCGTGCTCATAAGCTTGACACAGATGTTAAGATACAAATTGTGCACTTTATCATAAGTTTGAGGCATCCCGGGTACCTGGAAAGGGTCACTTGTAGGATCAATTAAATGCAGTTGACATAATTATTCAATTTATTCGATTATAAGAAGGTTTGCTCTAATGCGTTTTTCTTAAAACTCCTTGATACGGTGGCCACATTATAACCAATTCTGGGAATTATCTGTGACTTGAAATTTGCCTACCTCCAGGGGCAAAGAAGCACAGAACCCTTGTCACCCGACCTGACCCAGTGATCAACAGCAATAGCTTCGACCACATGAACATTCCCGAGATCCTTTGACCACTTTTAGAAACTAGATATGTGTACGAGTATACTGACAAAAATAATTGAAATCCGTTAGGTATTCGCTGAGCGGTGAGAGTTTTAGTAATTTTTCTTTCACTCAGGCCTATACGGGTTAAGCAAAACGGTCTCTTAAGACATTTTTTCATTATTCCGCTTGCAAGGAAATCCTGCTTCAAAAGGTTCCAGAGAAACCTTCAGGAACGAGTACGTAATTATACACAGATTATTCAGGCATTTCTTTTTAGATTCTTTAAGGGGAAATCTAAGGAATTCTTCTAAAGATTTCTACAAAGATCTCTTCAGGTATACTTCTGAGATTTTATACAGAAATTTATCTGTTGATTCCAGCACCAAATATCCCAAAAAAGCTTCCAGTGGTGTTTCAAGGGATGTTTGGAGGAATTTCTTCGTAATTTGCTCCAGGAAATCCATGAGTACTACAACGCTTTTCTTCACTATTAGGATTTCCCTAGTTGTAATTATAAGAGATCTACAGGAGTTTTTTTAGGAAAAAAAAATCATTCCATAGTTCTTAGAGAAATTAAGTTGGGGATTTTGCAGGAATATCTACGAGAGTTTATACGCCAGCTTCTCCAGTTTGTCTTTCAGGAGTTTTTATATGAATTTTTTAAGTATTCATCCACATTTACCCTAGGAATTGCTCCAAAATTCCTCCAGGGATTATCCGAGGAAATATATCCATAACTCTTCCAGGAATTTCTCTTTAAATATGACCTGGAAGAATGAATTTGAAGAGGAATCTGAGGCAGCTTCCCTCCAGAAATTTCTCTAAATATTTCTCCAATACATTATGCGAAATTACTCCTGTAGTTCTTCCAAACAACTTCTCGTGTACATTTCAAGTAAAATTTTCATGGCTTCTTCGAAAATCCATCTGAGGTTCCACCCTAGCTAATACTATCGTAAATATTCTAGCAATTTCAATTATCTAAGCAATTTATCTACGAATTTCTGCAACACTTCCTTAAGAACCCAGGAGATCTTTCAGAGAACTTTATTGGGGTTCATCATGGATTACTTTGAAACATAATCAAGTTTCATCAGATCAGAAGTTTTGAAAAATTTCACCAATAATTTCTAAAAAAATCCGTTTCTGGAGATATCTCTGGGAAATTATTGGGAAAATGCTTTAAAGGTTACCTTTGGGAAATTTATCTAAGAACTACTAGAAAAATTCCTGAAGGAATCTAACGAACAATCTCTGGAATAATTCCTGCACGATTCTTGTTGAAATCTGAACGATAATTTAAAAAAATCTAGAACAATGTTATAGAATATACTATTTGAAATCTTAAAGATGTTGTTGTAGACGGGAATCTTGGTGAAAGTTTTAAGAAAACAATGGTAAAATCATTGGATACATTCCTGGAGTACTTATGATTTTCTTGAAAAATTTCTGAGAAGGATCTCTGAAAAAAATCATGCTGGAATCTCTGAGGTAACTTCTATGGTTTTCTTGGAAAAATTCTAAGTTGAATTTTTGAAGGTATCTGAAACGTAATCCTTAGGAAGTTCACGAAAATCACAAAATAAACTCCTGAACAAATCTTTCAAATTCATTTTGTAACTTATTAGAAGCAAATTTTGGGCCAAATGTTTGATTTTTAAGGTATTTTTTCATCAAGAATACAAAATTTAGTAAATATCCAAATTGCCCTACAATACTCAATTGAAGCTGTATATGAATCATTGCTTTACACTTCAATGGATGTCCTCTCGATAATTTTCGGTGGGAATGGAACAGTGGAATCTTTGAAGTTACCCATGGAAATCATCAAAATCTTTCAAGTTTTTGCCTAGGAAATTTTCTATGATCCTATGGAAATATTTTCGACAATTTGCTTACGGAATTTCCAGAATTGCGTTGCGATTTTCCCAACTACCTGCCCTGCACGATTTGTTCTAGGACTTTGGCAAGAATTTTTAATGAGCCTTCTAAAAATATAGTAAGTTCAGTAGTTTAAGTCATTGTGATTCCTTATTTCGTATTACGTGAAAATTTGATAGTTTTCAATTTTTATGTGTGGTTGGATTAGTTTGAAAGTGCATCTTATTATTTTAATATTAGAAATGATTTGAACCTTGAAAGTGTTCTAAATTATACGTGTGACCACCAGATAGAAAAGCACTAATAACCATAATTGATACATTTTAGTTATCTGTTGATGCATTTTGAGATCTTCGGCAGGCTGCTGAAACTATGATATTATGCACATCAGTTTTGAGGGGTCCACGGGTTATTTATTGAACTTCCAAGGGGGTCGCAGCTTCAAAAAGGTTGAGAACCACTAGACGATGATCTTAAACATTCGATCCGTCTCAGAAACGTGAAATGAAGGCAATTTCAACGCACTCGCTATTCTGCTCAAAAAAATATATGACAGGATGTGCACAAAGAAATTAAAAAACGTTTTACTCGATTAAGAAACAAAATTTTGAAAATAAAATTTCTCCATTCGACCCTGGTCTAAGCCCTTTTGGAAATTATTAAAAGTTTTGAAAAACCTCAGAAGCCAGTTCCAGCCTTGAAAGAGAAAAACAAATGGTTACTAACTAATTGCGAAAAAACTTGAAAACTTGCTCTGCAGTTTGAAAGCGCGCACAATTGAAAATCAAGTTACTCAGGATTTATCAATGTGTAAACCTGGGAAAAATTCTGCTGAAGCTTCTAGCTACCGTCCTATTGGCTTGCTTTCCTCCATCAGTGAACTTTTTGAAAAGGTCATTTTGAACAGACTGATCGTCTTCATGAACGAAAATTCAAGTTTTGTCAATAAACAGTTCGGATTCCGACATGGACATTCGACCACTCATCAACTTTTAGGCGTAACAAATTAGTTTCATTCCAACAAATCTGGAGACCATTCTACTGGTCTTGCTCTTCTAGATATAGAGAAAGCATTCGACAGTGTTTGGCATGAAGGTTTGATTGTAAATTTGAAAAAAAAACTTCAATTTTCGAACATACATTGTTAGAATAATTCGAAGTTATCTGTCAAATCGGGTACCGGGTCATTTGGCCGAATGCCATTTGGCCGAATGCCGTTTAGCTGAACTCCATTTGGTCGAAAGGGTCATTCAGCCGAATGCCATTTGGCTGAATTCCGTTTGGCCGAAATTGAAAACAATAGTGAACTACATACTTGGAAAAAACGACCGACTTCGGTTATTCATTTACCGAAATCTCAACAGCTGAACGGTCGATAGTGAGTTCGGTAATCAACAAAATTACCGATCGATCAGTAATTTGGATCAGCAGGACCAACTGTCAAAATTGCTGATTGATCGGTAAATTTTACCGAATCAATAGAGCCGGGAATGTAATTTAATTTACCGAAAATCTGTAATTTCCAAATCAATACTGATCCCTGGAATTACCGAAAAACTGTAATATTTCAAGCCACAGAATTTTTTGTGATATTTTTAAATATATAGTCGATATAAAAAAGACATGATATTCTGTTGAGACGACCAAAATTTTATTTTTAACTCATAGATACGGTTTTATAAATTCACTTCGCACTCATTGGAAACGCGCAGGCACAAATTTCGTTCCGGTTGTAGTCAATCTACTGGTGCTAGTAATCCTGCGATGAACAAAAATAAATCTGTTGGAGGGGTTTAACTACACATTGACGACATTCGATCATTGTACATATATGCCAAATGCCTAGCCAAACCCAGTTTTCAAGTCACCTCCAACGGGAATAACCATCGGACCTCAGCAGACCGCACTTCCCACAAACAGATCCGGAAAATTTCCTTGCACTACTAGCGATGGGAGCACTTCTTCCTTACGAAAGCACTCATCTTCCTCTCGTACATATTTTAGCTCTTGTTCCATTTGAAATTACACTTTCCTCACTTATTTTTTTTTTTAAATGACTTCCTCTCTACAGGATTTGCAATCAGTTGAAAAAATGATTATGGCGAATTTGACAGTTTGTGCTGCTACGTAACTGAATTCGGTAATCAGCGCTGTGTTTACTGAAAAGTCAGCTTCATATTTCACCGACATCAGTGCTTTGATACATTTACTGATTTGTCTGTGAAAATTTTTACCGTATTCGTCAAATCTTAAAAGAATAACTGACAGACGGCAGTTTTATTCACAGTCTTCGGTAAACAAGCTGTTGTTTATCGAAGCATCTGTATTTTACAAGATCACAATCTGTAAAAAAAATACCGAACTCAGAGAATCTGTTTAAGTGTGTACAGTAAGCATGAATTTGTAAAGAATTTCAATGAAATTATTGATATACAAATAACAAGCTCTTTGGTGTTAGTTCAAGAAACAGTCAATGCTGAACGTAGAACGTGCATAATGTAAGCAATCATTTACTTCTCTGCTAGAGGTAAGAGCTGCCTGCAGAGGTTTTCGCGTCGCGTTTGTGGTCTTGTAGGCCTCTGACAGTATCTGAAACGGTTCACAACTTAATCGTCCTACTGCCGGAATGGGGTTGCTTTGATCTTCCGAGTCGTACTAAGTAAAATATTTCATAGTTCTAGCAATCAAATCACTAGCCTTTGTTTCTTTTTTCACTGTGTCGTTCGGTTTACTGCTTTACGCAAACAACAGTTCAGAGTTCAGTTCACACGTTACAATCTTAATCTTGAAGGAGAAAGACATCTCACCTATAATAATTGTTGCGCTAAAATCATATTTTTGAAAAAGAATCTTTATGAACGAGCCTAAATTCCAAAATCTGAAAAATACTTCGCTTTAAAAAGAATAGCCTATGATCAAAAGAAATAAAAAATTCTTATGAAAAATTTAGCACGTGTTATGCAAATATTCGTTTTATCAAAGGGCTGCCTATGATTTAAAGAGAGTAAAATTCCCAATGAAAATATAAGCTAAATTATTGCTGATATGAATGAACTCGCAAAAAACCTATGTTTAAAAGAAGGATAAAATTACGATGAAATCATTAAAGACACTTGAAAGCTTAGCACACCGTTGATAACCCAGAGACGAATCGACCATCAGCTTAGAGTCTTGCACGATGTGTGGAGTCCACAACTTCGTCCTGAATTGACGGTTCAATTTTATCATTATCGTCCCGTCACATCATACAAATCAACAATTAATTTAGTTATTAGGACATATAGCAATTTTATTTTTTTTTCCGTAATTCGGCCAAACGGCGTTCGGCCAAATGACCCGTTCGGCCAAATGGCGTTCGGCCAAATGGCGTTCGGCCAAACGGTATTCGGCTAAACGGTCAAATCGTACACTTCAGGTTAATTATCAGAGCTCCAGGACTGAAAGACTTCCTTTAAGAACCGGTGTTCATCGAGGCAGCATTTTGGGACCAATATTATACAATATTTTCACATCTGACTCACCTGAGTTACCTTAGGAATGTCAAAAATTTTTGTTTACTTTCAAAAATCACATTGAGGGCATTCAAGGCAAATGTCATTAATATATATAAAAAATATGTTCTAAACAGGTGAAATCAATTGACATATAACAATTCTGAACTGCTACGGCAAATGAAATGTAATATGTTGTTAATCAAGGGAATGACACTTATATTAAACATTTAACAGAAAATCAATTTGGACTCATGTGAAGAAACATTAAAGCGTTCCGGAACAAGCCTAGGTGTTAGTTTCATAGAATAAGAGCATCATAATCGGTGGAAAACTTTATTCCACGGAGTGTTACCAACCCAAACATGATTCCACGTCTAGCTAAAATAGCAATTGAAATTTTGAATAAACACCCTTCAACCCCAGTCCCACCTAATGCCTATTTTCTGTGGAAAATGCTACAGGTAGTCCACCCTATGACCACCCTCTCAGCACACCACACACATTCAAGAACCCGCAACAATCAGTAGAACTCCCAACTCCTCGACATCTCTTCCATCATGGTTCACTCAAGTTGACCCCAATTCTAACGGCAGACGAGGCAAGCAAGTGTAAGGCCAAACGCGTGCTCGAATTCTTTACTTTTCCAGCATTTACTCGGCTATTTTCTTCGATATTGTCTTTTCTGTCCCGGCTTACGGGACCAAACAACTCACCCGGCTGACTATTCCGCTTCGATAAATATAAAGCAAAAATTATAAAATAAATACATAACAATAATCATAAATGTACCTACGGTAGGGTGGTGACGCTATCTCGCTCTCTCACTCCATACAACTCCATCAGTGCGAGAGAGGAGGGTGAGTGGATGTGGTCCACCAAAGGGGGTGAGCATATCGTTTGTTCGAAGGTATGAGAGGGTGAAATTTTGTGGCGCATGTACAAACCAGAGTACATGGCAGACACAAGCAAAAAGTGCAATTTTTTCGTACGCTTGTCACAGGGTTGACTCAAGTTTTGAAATCATGGATTTCTTGGAAGGATTCTATTTACTTAATTTAGGGTTGCTGTATACATTGCCGTTTTCTAAAATATCATAGGACGTCTAGTTTTGGGATATTGGCTGTTGCAAATGTATTATTTAACGATTTAAGTCAAGTTTTATGCAACTTCATATTTTGAACAAAAATTACCGTCGGACGGGGCTACTTTTGATTCCAGGGGCTACTTTGGACACTCACGTTTTGTATTTATTAGCAGCGTAAATATTAATCTGAGCAATTTTGTGCCTTCAGCACTTTTATTAACCAATATATGCTCTACCACTAGGCATGATTTTTTTCTTGGAACAACATCAACAATAACAGGATAAACAAGAAAACATTTCAAAAAAGCCCGAATAAATAATCACAAGGTATAAAACATTGGCTATACAAACATTGTTTGAATTTTTCCCATGTCGTGGAAACTTATTGGGAGCATCACAAAACTATCAAATCGTCATGTTTCATGAAAATCTTGTGATTTGTTTTGCTTAAAATTGTTGTTATATTAAAATAATTGATCAAAGGTCTTATTTTTGCGACATTTATTATATTACAATGTTTTGGTTTGTGTATTTCACAACATAAAATAAAATAAAATAAATGTTTGTAAAATAGAATAGACATGAAACACACATATTTCAATACGTACCAATGCCAAACTCACAACATAATCTCTAAAAAACTATTTATCGTTATATTTTACATGAATTTGTAGTACAGAACAGTTGCATCCTTCAAATGCTTAAATTAAACCAGCTCTAAACTGCTAAGAAGCTAAAAGCATATTACAAAAGCAAACCTACTTCTTTACGATCTTGCTAAACTTTACTTTATAGATTGCGTTTTTTATGAAAATTACTTATTGGTATTAAATTAGTTATCGGTATTAATGTGATCCTTCAACATATAGTTCATATAACAGTAAGAATAGAAAAAAAAGAGTTTTTGTACATAACTCATTTATCATCGCAGTACCTAGTAGTTACGTCGTTCGTTTATGTCAACCTGAATATCGAGCATTTGTAATTGATAGTTCCATTTAAGAGGAAGTTGAAAATTTAAGTTTCATACTGCAAACTGAGAATAGTGAATGGCATGTTTCGTTGAAATTTGTTATGTATGTGTAATTGATTCTAGCTTTGCAATTTTCTACATTAAGTTTATCAATGAAAAACGTTCAATAACATCACAGTGGACGACAATCTATTGAATCAGTTTGAAAGCTATAAGGAAAAATCATTTCATTAGCAAATTGTAAAAATGTCCAAAGTAGCCCCTTTTTTGTCCTGAAGGACACACTTTTTTCGCTATTCAAGCATTTTTGTTATTTCTTGATGGATTTGCCTCATATTTTGCACATTTGTTACGTACATATACAACTTAAATATAGGCAAAAATTATCAACATCTATCCATAATTCTAAGAGTTACAAGTCCTCAAAGTTAAAGAATGTGGAAATTATGTCAAAAGAAGCCCCGTTTGACGGTATCTAAAATGTTCGTAACACTTTCGATAATCAAATCTTTTCCTGTCACTTAAGATAAATATTGTATTCTGCCTTATAGAAAAAAAAAACGATGAACACAATTAAGATCGCGCTATATCCTACATGAAAGTTTATGTCATATCCTACTGGATTAGTTTGTATTTTATGTGTACATCAATAAAACCATTATTTCATACAACTTTGGCAAGCTGTTGCTCAAAAATGTGAAACGTTGGAATATTCCCCGAGAGCGCAATCACTTTCAGAAACCCCAAATTTATTAGAGACCCATAATTTGATCCTTGAGACATGCAAAAATCTCTCTCGCTATGCTAAAGAAGACAACTTTTTCATGAGTTGCATACGCGTTAGGCGAAACGGTTTGTTCACCGGTTGTCTATTTTTAGGCGAAACATCTCTTCCCTACGAGAGTACCACCCTGGGAGACACTGTCTATATTCCTCAAACCGCTGCCCAAACGA
Organism: Aedes aegypti; assembly: GCF_002204515.2. NCBI lineage: Eukaryota > Metazoa > Arthropoda > Insecta > Diptera > Culicidae > Aedes > Aedes aegypti. The sequence goes on from NC_035109.1 coordinate 332,678,366, forward strand.
TGATATACAAACTCAGGAGTATTTATGTGTGCTTTGCACACGACAGCGCCACCGTATTTGATATTTATATTGCTCACCCACCCACCCAGTCACCCATGTTCTCCGGTGCTTCCATCCATACATCTTTCCACCCAATGCTCATCATCGTCGTCACCCGTCCATCAGTCGTCGGTCTGCCAACTAGTTCAGTCAATCATTCGTCAGTCAGCTGAATGATACCTTCTCCTCATCTCGTGTATTATTTCAGTCCGGTCACCACTTCCACCATCAGTAGCAGCATTTAAAGCTGGATGTTCCCAACTTTTAGGTTCTGGACGATCTCGTAGCTATTTAGAACTGCATTAATATTTTCATCTTTTTTGATATTGGTAGATACACTACCAAAATCCGAGCAGAAGCGAAGTACTGACATTTAAAACGTGATATTGACATGTTTGACATAAGAGATAAAAGATCTCGAATCATACTCCATTATCAAAGTTACCCCAAAACAGAAAACCAACTTTCGATTATATAAAAAATTATATATCCATTCAAAATAAATCTTTTGGCAATTTATCGTCTGTAATCGATAGCTAGGATGCCAGTACTTGTTTTAAAAATATAAATTGTAAATCTTTGAAACAGCATGCAAAAATATTCAAGTTTTCTTCGAAAAAACTATCAAAGTTACCCCGTTTTACGGTTCCTCATTTAATTCGGAATTTGACTGCTAGGTTGCACTAGTGGGCATGTAAGTTTTACTTTTGTTTTGCAGATATTTCAGGATCCTGACTATTTAGAAGGATGTCGTCTTCGGCAAAGTTGTTAAGTAAGTTAAGGACTATAATTTTTCGAGCTAGTTGATTCAAAATTTTGCCACTAGGCGGCGCTAGTGAGCCTGAAACTTTTGTTTGCAGATATCTCAGGAGCCTGACCAATTATAAAAATAGTGTCTTCGGCAATGTAGTTCAGTAGTTCAAGGGCTATCATTATTTGAGCCGAGAAATAGGGTATTTTTCCACCAGGCGGCGCTAGTGTGCATGAAATTTTTGTTTTTCGGATACTGCAGGATCTCGACTTTTTAGACAGGCACCTTCGGCAAAGTTGTGCAGAAGCGCAGGGACTATCATTATTTTGCAAAATCTCGAGCTTTAACGATTAACCAAAGAAATAATTTTAGATACTGAACAACTCTGCCGAAGACACCATCTTTCTAAGTGATCAGGCTCCTGAGATATTTGCGAAACAAATGTTTCATGCTCACTAGCGCCGCCTAGCGGCAATATCCCGGAATTCTTGGCTATAATAATAATAGCCCTTAAGGGGGCAGGATCCGTCATTGATTTCGGAATTTTCAAAAGCAGGTTTTTCGTTCAAAATCAAGAACATTTACGGGAAAATGTGTTCACTCTATTTTATTCCCCAACTGAAACACAGTGAACACATTTTCATCGAACAATTTTTAGTTTTGAACAGAAAAATTGCTATTGAAGTTTTGATGATGACGATGATTACGATGACGGAGCGTTGAACGTTAAGCTACTGAAGAATTTTGCCGAAGACGTCATCTCTCTAAGTGGTCAGACTCCTGGGATATTCGCAAAACCAAGGGTGTTGTACAAAGTACTACTACGCGTTACAAACATTCGCGCGACGACCGAAAGGATAGCAAAAATTGAGAGCAATTGCTTATAATAAATTTTGTTATAATTCTGTTATGGAAAATTACAAAATGAGTTATTTTTTAGTTTGATTTGAAACATAATGAGTTATATTTTTGTATAAATTATAACATATTTTGTTTCGATTTTGTATAGCGTAGAGGAAATTGTGTTATAATTTTTGTTATTTTAACTACTTATCAGCCAAAACAATAACATATTCTGTTACAAAAAACGCGCTAACTGAGTAACAAAATCTTTTACAACTCTGTTGTAATCCATTGGTCGGGATAGAGTTCATTAAGGGGCTATTTATAAACAACATGGTCATTTTTTTGATTTTCTAAACCCCCTTTGCATCGTGGCCAGACTCTTTGCTCTTTGGTTGTTTTGCTTTGCTTTTTCGAAAAGTAAATGACACATCAAGATTCTTCACAACATGAAGCATCTCTATGTGAAATAAAATTTGGCAAAATGAAGCATACATTAGCACAACATCGACTTTTTAGCGTGGTTAAAATTTACACACGGATGTGTTTGTCCAGAAGAGCCCCTTTTTTAAAGAGTGTGTCTGCAACGATGCATTACAACCTTGAGACTTGCATCATGCCAGAACCCTGCACAACTACCGCTATTCTACATAACTCTGATCAGTGCTATTCACTGATCACGACGTTCATCGCTTTCATGGTAAACGGTCATTTGGTTTTTTCTAAACTCATCCGCCTTCGTTACTTCTATTTATTTATTTCATCATCTTCGGCGTTTGCCGCACAGGCTGATACTTAAAAATATGTATGATACAATCAACATTCAACAAATTCTCACAAATCTAACACACGATGACATCAAGCTACAAAACTGATAAACGTACAATGAAAAGTCACACTCATCGATTTCAAACTATGTCGTCTGTCGAGCGTCTCGATTCGATGGCTTCTAAGGCGTTTGGGAAAGGCTCCTGAATTCACGGCCAATTCGAACATTTCAATGCAGCTTTGTGGAAATGAGCATCTACGACAATTTTGAAAGAGATGTAATCCAGTGTTGAAGTATCCTTCCATGCTGGCACAAGAGGTTTGATAGATCATACATCACTGACTCCTATCGATTTACAAACCATTGCTATTACTTTTTGCTCTTTAACATCATTGGCAATATTGAAGATATACACTAGAGTGAAGCAAATTTTGAAATTTTGACTCCCCTATGCTTAAACGATTTTTATTATGATGAATAGCATCCTTCCAAAGTTTGAAGTGATTCGGAAGAAATTTGACTGTGCACACGCCATTTGAAGTTTGTATGGAGATTACTATGGACAACGCCAACCTTTTGTGTTCAGCCCTCTATCTCGTCGTCATAATGTTTTATGGAAAAGTGAACAAACTCTACTCATGTGAATTCTTCCCAGCTACAACTTTGCCGAAGACCACATTTCGATTGGACGTCAGGATAGATTGCTATTCATAATCATAAAGTGGGTTTGCCTTTTGCATGCTTAACCAACTGCTCGGCAGGCAACAGTGGTGCTCCTGGCGGGTAGAATAGATCAAAGTAATCCAGGCTACTATGTTCTACAGCAAAAAAGCAGTGTTGCTCTGAAAGTAATTGAATGATCATCTAAGTATGATTCAGACTTTGTTATCAATGATAACAAATTATCCTTACTTCCAATCAAAATGTGGTCTTTGGCAATGTTGTAACTGGGAAGAATTCACATGAGAAGAGTATGTTCACTTTTCCATAGGTTATTATTGCGAGCAGTTAAGGGAATGAGCACAAAAGGTTTGCCTTTTTTATAGTAATTTCCATAGAAACTTCAAATGGCCTGTGCACAACCAAATTTCTTTCAAATCACTTCAAATTTTGGGAGAATGAACTTTATCATAATTGACATCGTTTAAGCATAGGAGAGCTGAAATTTCAAAATTTGCATCACTCTAATTTACACTCTCAAACACAGTACGGTAGAATGAACATTGTGAGACACAAAAACTGTATAATGAATGTCGTCTGACAAGATTTCGTTTTTCATTAGTCATAAATTTAGAAAGAATTTCAGAAATGTCCAATCAACAAGAATAGTTAAGTCTTGCTTTTATGTAGAAAATGATACACATACAGTAAATATACACTCAAGAAAATAGCTTTCTTCAATTAATGTGAATTTGCACATATATTGCTCAAATTACCAAAATCATTAGTTTCAACTCTTTAATTAATGTTCGAATCCTCTGAGCAGAATCTCAATAGAGAAACTTAAAAGTAGATGGAGTACCGTATACCTTTTAATTCCGCTCCTAAATGCTTATCTTTGATAGATACGCGTATTTTGACTACCACTTGCAGTCTTCTTCAATGTCAGTTACTCGTATCCACAGTGGATTCATCTTGCAATTGGTCGGTGTGCAGACAGACCGGACTGTGTGATATTTTGACCTTGCATAGATCAGCCTATAAGACATCATCAATTCTGATTTTTTCCGAAGCAATTTTGATATGGATGTTTCATGAAATACATAAGATCGAATATTACGGAAAATAACGCAAATATTTTGTCATCCCAAATGCTTGGAGTACGTTTTCCTGAAGTCATTAAAAAACACTTGGTCCAGTCTGAATAAAAACACACACAAATTAGTTTTAGGGAATTGATTCTTCAGAGGAATTCTCAAGAAATTCTTGTAAATGTAGATCAATTTTAGATTCCTTGCCAAACTCCTTTTCTTTAAAATCTTCCTAAAAGATTGTTACAAACAGTAGTTCTGTCAAAAATTTCTCAAGAGTTTGTACAGGTATTTATCGAAACATGCTTCAATAAATTTTCCAGGAATCGAAAATTTCTATTAAAATTCTCTTAAAGATGTCTTCAAAGCAATGGTTGCTTTATGAGTTACTCAGAAATTCTTTCAGAGAGACGTGCAATCAATTCTTAAAAGATTTCTTCACAGATTCCAAGAATTACTTCAGAAATCTTTGCTGGGACATTTCCTAATAATTTATTAAACCATAGTTAGGGAAATTATTCCGGCGCGATCTTAAGTGTTGGACACCCCTGCCAGTTTGATTCAGTCCCGTTGTTGACGACGGTGTTGAGCAAATGTTTGTGTTCACCATGTTTCTGTTTCGAGCAAAGCATCAAGCTAGGGCAAATTTTTGTTGATGGGTCGATATCGAGATGACGGATATGAATGGGAGCCCAATGATGACGACGAATAGGTATGATGATGATGGCAATGATGAAGGTGGCCACACGGCTCGAGGGCAGACGGGGATGACTGAGAGCGGTGGCTGGTGGCTGTCGTTCATACTTTACCTCTGCTGTCCATCTGCTGACCGTCCGCCTGAGGGCGATGACATATTGCAGGAGTAGAGAAGGGATAAAAGGAGAGAAGAGAAAAGAGTCAAAGCTCTCTCAATGCAAACTATATGGAAAACGCGCTTACCTGGTATACTGAAGGCGAAGTAAAGAGGTTCAAAGAGATCTGTGGAAATCATTTGCTGCTTCGACGCGCAAGAACGCTAGTGAACGCTAGAGGAATATGATATGACTGCGCTCCTTCTTGGCGTAAATGGAGCACGGATCAGAACGTTTGCTAGTAAATTAAATCCACAAATAGGGAATTTTCTAATTAAATGAATTAACTTTTGTAACTTATCATAATTACAACTGATTTATTGATAAACTGTTACCGTGATGAATCAAAATCCGGACAGGACCAATATCCGGACACTCTGGTGAAATTCAATAATTTCAATGTTAAATATCCTTCCTAGTGTGAGAATATTATTCCTACTATTAATGTTAACTATTGCTGACCATTGTAACATGAATCGACATCAAGTCTTGTAAATCATTAACAAAGACAAAAACAAAAGTCGGTTCCGCTAGGACGCGTTTGCTTTCAACATTAACGATAACCAAAGAAATTCTACTCAATGCGCCATCGTGTTTCGGCGATTCATCACGCGTTTGTTACGTGCTTATCATATGTGATTTATGTTCTGTAGTGATTTGTTTATATTTTGTTCTCGGTAAAGTCAATAGTTTCGAAGAAATTAATGAAATGCATGTAATTCTGTGCTAGAAAAAGACTGTCCGGATACTTATATGTGTGGTTTCGAATCCTGACACAGTGTGTCAGCATACAATTTTTCAAAGTTCAAAAAGAAATACAACATCATAATTGTTCGAAAACCTGGAAAACTCGTTGAATGTTATACCGTTGTGATTTTAAATAGTATTAACTGAAAATGTTTGTAAATTATGTGTAATTATTGGGGGAACGACGCACATATCACAAGTAACCTACGTTTTATGATGTTTCTGTATAATCCAACAGAGGAACAACATTATTTTTACAAATCCATGAATCTTTGTATCGTGATATCAAGGTATGTTTAATGGTTTTTATTTTTTTTAAGAACAACTGCGATTTTTTGAATGTCCAGATTTTGATTCATGTGTCCGGATTTATGGACACGACATGATGCAGAATTAACTCAATTTTCATTAAATTCATTGTAAATTTGGTGAAAATTATCAAGTTCTAACCTAAAAGCTATCATCCCAAAGTAATATATAATAAAATAACGATTAACCAATCGTATGCAAGCATTTGAATATGTGTATCATCTTAGGTGTCCGGGTTTAGATGCATCACAGTAATCAATATTTTTGTTTTCTATATTATTTTATTGCTTTCTCCAGTTGATAACTACTTCAGAACATCTTTTATCATTAAATGTGGTGGAAGAATCCCTACTTGGTATTGTTGGCGAAAATGAAAAACTGTTTTCGATCGAAATGGCATTTGAATATAAACAAGAACAGGGGTGAATAATATTTTGCTTGTTCAGCACTAATCTCTCTTTTAAATATCTATATTTTTCAACATTTTTATTACAATCATGAATAATTATAATTCGTCAATCATATATTCCCTATTTCTATTTGTCTTGTTTCCTGTATACATTTTCCTCATAAATCGAGATAAAAAGATGTCGAGGAATATGATCAGTTGATCATGTAAGCTCAGGCTTTGATTTAAACTTTCATCAGTTTGAACATTCACTCTTGTATAATTTTCAGAGTACTCTTGGCTGTATGTGACTCCATTTTGCTGATTTGAAGAGCAGATTGTTCACTGTTAGATGATTTGACAGCAAATAAACAGAAATACAGAATGATAATACTGACATCTAAATTAGAAAAAAAAATCAGATGGATTTTCCATCGAAAATTGAAATTCAAGGTAAAAGCAATCTTCTCCGTCCCAACCTCACCTATCTAAAATAATCTATCCAGCCCAATGTGAAACAAAACCAAAACAACGCCATTATGGGTTCCGGGCAATTCTATCGGATAAACCTTAAGTAACTGTTTGTAAAACGCCTCTAAAAACAGGGAATCTTCCTAGAGTTCTTGATTACGATTCAATATCAAGCACCAGTTCAATAAAATTTTGTGAAATATTGTGTGCAACACTATCATCCAAAGAATTGCTGTTCCATTACTCGATATTTCCATGAGTCGATGGTCCCTCCAATATCGACTCATGGAGGTTTCACTGTATCTAGATATTTTGTGCAACACTATGGCTTACGTAAAACAAACTTGCTCCTTGTGGATCACTTGTCAATGCGGTATATAAAAAATCGACAAGGCATGTTTGATAACATCTCAAACTATATTACTTAGAACAGACAGAAAGCGAGGATGTGAAAGAGGAACGTACGCGTTGAAGGTCTCTCCATGCATGTTGTATGAAAATCGCGCTTACCTGGCATACTGAAGCGATGCGAAGAGGGATGGAAAGTGTGGTCTAGCGTGAAAGCAGTTCGTGTGGTGCTTCGACGCGCGAAAACGCTTGAAGATAATTTGAACTATTATTGGCAGCACTAATATTGCGCGTGAATTTCGAACTGATGAAAACAGTTGGGAGTAAACTAAATAAACAAACACAAAAGAAAAGTTCTTTTTTATATTTGAAAAAAAAAAATGTGTGCTTTGTACCACTGAATTGATCTTATACATTAAATTCCCCAAAGCAAAATTATCACTCGGCCATTCCGTAGAAAAAAAAAGGAAAACCACAATGTTCCATGACTTATAAATAAGAGAGTCGATTTGTTATCAATCATTAAAACCATAGCTTTTACTTCAATAAAACGGGAAATTGCTCTCAAATTTGATCGATTATTACCCGTTCGCAAAATCAATATTTACTTAAAAATAAACTGCAATTGGAACCATTCGTGATCTTGTTTATAATATCGATGATTGAAGTTTAGAAAAGATTCCCATAAACCATTTAAAGTACTCGTAGAAAAGGTATGCAATTAACATACTATTTCATTCCATAGATACAAACATGATATTATATCTATAACTAGTGTATTGTTTAAACTTCCAGTCGTCGCGCGGTTCACCACCGTCAAAACCACTACACTGCTGTTGAGGACGAAAAGCGAGTTTTTTTTTTTCAAAAGTGTTGTACAAAATACAACAGCGCGACGACTGAAGTGTTAAGTGAATTTAAAGAAATTTTTCGTTCATAACAGCAGAAGTTTAATAATTTAATTTTGATTGGAAAAAGGCATTCAATTTCAAAATTCTCGAAAATTATAACTTTTTTTGAAAAAATATTCGGTAGGCTTGATAGATATCATTTTTTTAATGTCTTTATTTGTATCATTTCAAACATTACATTCATTTCTTCTGTGTGTTCTGTGTTATTAGACAACACTAGCATCCTAATTCTGTAAAACAAATTTAAGATTTTATTAACAACATATTACATTTCATTTGCTGTAGCAGTTCAGATTTTTAACAGGTGAGTTGATTTCACCTGCTTATAAGAGAAAAAACGCATTAATCGTGCCTGAAATTATCAATTATTTTATTTGACATTTGTTCCAATATTTCAACATTGGATATTTTATGTAACACATTAGTACTATACAAGGGAGGAAGCTTCAGAATCATTTTCAAAATTTTATTTTGAATTCTCTGAAGAGCTTTTTTAAAGACAATTTACACCGTCTTCAGCCATAGGCTGCACAGACTGAACATAACTAACATTAGACAACGGACACACGGAACAACCAGTGGACCAGTGAAGAATTTTTCGTTTGACGAAAAGTTTTCTCCGACTGGGGCGGGAATCGAACCCACACTCCATAGCACAATACGCCTAAACGACTGACGCCGCTAACCGCACGGCTACGAAGCCCACATTTCCTGGTTACAATCACAACAGCTAGTCCATATTGATACAGCATACAGCATGGTTGGTCTGAAAATTTGTTTGCATATCAAAAGCTTGTTCTTAAGACAAAGTTTTGATTTTCTATTAATAATGGGATAGAGACATTTTACATATTTGTTACATTTGACTTGAATGACCTCAATGTGATTTTTGAAAGTTAAATTCTTATCTTGCATGAGCCCTAGATAATTACCTTCATCTGACAAATTTATTGGAACCCCTCTCATCGTGTCAACATGTCTACTTGAAGGTTTCAAATAAAGAGCTTTTGGTTTACGTGGGAATATTATTAGTTGAGTTTTGGAAGCATAAGGAGAAATCTTCCATTTTTGCAAGTATGAAGAAAAAATATCCAAACTTTTTTGCAATCGACTACAGATGACACGCAGGCTTCGTCTTTTGGCGGAGAGGCCTGTGTCATCCGCAAACAAAGATTTTTGACATCCCTGACTCTGGTAAGTCAGATGTGAAAATATTGTATAATATTGGTCCCAAAATGCTGCCTTGGGGAACACCCGCTCTTACAGGAAGTCTTTCAGATCTGGAGTTCTGATAATTAACTTTAAATGTACGGTTTGACAGATAACTTTGAATTATTCTAACAATGTATGTTGGAAAATTATTTTTTTTTAATTTTACGATCAAGCCTTCAGTGCCAAACACTGTCGAATGCTTTTTCTATATCTAGATATGCAAGACCAGCAGAATAGCCTTCAGATTTTTTGGAATGAATCACTTTTTTTATACACGTAAAAGTTGATGAGTGGTCGAATGTCCATTGCGGAATCCGAACTGTTTATTGGCAAAAAATGAATGTTCGTTGATGTGGGCCATCATTCTGTTCAAAATGACTTTTTCAAAAAGTTTACTGATGGAGGAAAGCAAACTGATTGGACGATAGCTAGAAGCTTCTGCAGGATTTGTGTCTGGTTTCAAAATTGGTACAACCCTAGCATTTTTTCATTTGTCAGGAATATATGCTAATTGAAAACATTTGTTAAAAATATACTTTCGGGAAGTTTCTTGATGAGGATGTAAAAAATTCCATCATCGCCAGGAGCTTTCATATTTTTGAATTTTTCAATAATAGTTCTCATTTCTTCCAAATCAGTATCCCAGGAATTTTCGAAAACGTTCTCTTGATTGAGAATATTTTCGAAGTCCTGAGTAACTTGATTTTCTATTGGACTAGTAAGTCCTTAATTAAAATTGTGCGCGCTTTCAAACTGCATAGAAGTTTTCTTCTTCCAATGCCGGTATTGGCTTCTGAGGTTTTTTTTTTAATTTTAGATAATTTCCAAAAATGCTTAGAGCCAAGGTACAATTGAGAAATTTTATTTTCAAAATTTTTGTTTCTTAATTGAGAAAAACGTTTCTAGATTTCTTATTTATTCTGTTATATTTTTCTCCAATTTTTATGTTGTTCCGCCCACGCAGTTACGGATCACCCACAGTGACGGATCACTTTGGCGTTCAACATCGAATAACTTGCCCAAAACATAAACGTTTACGTAAAACATGTTTTTCCCATGTTACACTATTTGTCTTCTACCATTTGTAATGTTCAACCGCTAAATAACGGTGTATTTGACAAATGTTTAGTTGGTACCACATAGCTATCATTATATGGTCGTTTTCTGTAAGAAGTGCCGTCAGCATTCATAAGCTCCCACAGGTGGTAAAATTCAAATGTTATAGCATAAAACATGCTCGTTCGCTTCGATTCAGTATGAATTCATCATTGGAAAACATATTTCTTGATTGTTGATTCTAAATACCAAATATTAGCACTTCTAACTAGTGATCCATAATATGGACCAGGAAATGATTGTTTACTACGGTTATGGATCACATCCAAAGAATGTAGATTTCTTCGCACGCCATCGAGAAGCAGTCTTCCTGCTTGATGAGAAATGATTTTAACAAACTTGATACATTCTACAGAGTCGCCTTTACAGGCCTCTGTTGATGCGAATGGGACATGGGAAAGGAGAAGAAACCGAATAGAGCAGCCGTGCGCGCTCTCTCTCCGGTCGCAGGCAGCATGCTGTTGCCGAAGCACAAAATCAATGAAAACACGGAGCGCATTGAAACTCTTTCGAAACCTCTTCCAGTATGCCATACCATTTTTACCTCTTCTCTTCTCTTTTCGCCAACACTTCACTTCACTTCTCTTCTCTTTCAATATGTCATCGCCCTGACTTGTAGGACCTATGCGGTGAATGGCTCCGTTTTGTTCGTACACGGTTGTTTGTGTTGATTACAGCAAGCGTGTATGTTTGTATATTCGGTCGACGGTCCGTATACAGACAAATGTTCGGTAGTGAACCAAAAAATAGATTGATCTATCCCACTTTGGGAACTTGTAAATTGTTAGTATGAATTGCATTTTTTTTTTTTTTAAAGATTTACTCAAGATAAAGATAAATGCGAAAACCCACATCTTCTTTCGTGAGTATCGAATTCACGACTCCGAATCAACTCATGAACGCAGAAGGAAATCTGAAATCCGATTTAAACTTCTGTGCTCATGAATCTTCTTGTGTTGTAGCGGTAACGCGCCCTGTATAGTTCATTGGGAGTCGTGAGTTCGATTCTCACCTAGAATACGTGGAACTTTTTTGCCAATATTATTTAAATATGTTCATGTAATCCAATTACAAAATGTATGTAATGTTTAGTTCTTCGGAAGTTGTTAAAACTTCCACTCGGCAGGTTAGCTTGAATACGACAAATCATAATTAAAAGCATTTCTTGGTTATTTATAATTGCTTGATTTAATATTTGGACAAAACGGACAGTAGGAAGGTCACAGTCCAAGATCAGTAAATCCAAAACAAAAAAAATCTTGGTTGTCCATTCTAACAAACCTCCCTCTTCCATGGCTTCTTTTGGCTCTTGGCGTGGTCATTTTGGCAAAATACTCCCGTCCCCATCCTTTCATTCTTAACGATCACTTGGCTCATGGACGGCCCCTAAGGAACTCTGAACATGAGAAGTACACAAAGTGTAATTTAATTGGATTGTTTAGGGAAATCCAGAATTTCCAAGGGGTATATTTTAAATGTATGCTAAAAATTGAATAAGAGTTAAAAATCCCAAAATAGTCCGTTCCTTGGAGCTATTTTTAAAACGAGCTTGAAATAAGTATATAAATCACTTTTGAATCACCCCTCGACCAATTTTACAACTTGACGAGCTGTCACCATGTGAATTTAAAGGTAATTGAGCCTATTGTTTCAAATTGTTTTAATCATTTTTATTATCATAACGAGGATATTGAAACGTAACTCGATCGAACTACAAAAAACTAAAAACTTTTTCGTCGCCAAACAAATTTATTTTTTCAAAATATATTTAATAAAATCAATTCAGATTCCTCAGCAAAGCCTAAGAACAATAAAGCCATCACTTCCCGTACCACCTCTCACTCCGTCATCAATGCCGGTCGCAGTCGTCGTCGTCTCCGTCTCCGTCGCATTCCACGCTTCCAAAAAGAAGGCCACGCTCAAGTACACAAGCCACATAGCAGAAGCCCGAGTACGTAAATACATAAACGCGCGCATACACATACCCATCCACCCCATAAGAGCATATACTCACCTCTCCCAGCATTGAACTGGCGTATACGCTCAGAATGAAAAAAGCATTACCCAGAAGGTAGAAACAGCTACGGAATAACAAAAAAAAACTGTTCAAAACAAAAAAAAACATCCCACGAAGAAGACAAAAGTTTACCGTCTATGTGTGCACTTTATCTCCATGATCTCAGTTCCCTTGGCCTCATCGTCCCTTTCGTATTTGACTAGTTTCAGCTTAATATTTGCTACATTCGACTTAAATTCAGTCAATTGGTGTTTCATGTTTCATCAATAAATTTCACAAAAGTCGCATAACGTTTACCTTCAGTGTAACGCTTTGGTTAAAACCGCGCGGACACCTCGACGGGGGACAGTTGATGTCCGCGAACCGGTTTTTATTTCGGGAACTTCAATTGATCTCCTCTGCAACAGCAGCCTGAAGTCTTTAGAGTCTTTGTCAGATTATGGGCTCGAAAGTGGTCTGCCGCAAAAGAACAAGAATTCCCAATCGTTCTACATAGGCTTTTGCGCATGCATGCAAACGGTGGTTGGCGATGGGAGTTAGCGTGCCATGAACTTGGTAGACAGCAGAAGATGATCCATAATCTATTCGTTAGGTTTGAGCTTATTTAAGACACATCCAAACGCTATATATTTTGTGAAATTTTGTCGTTTGTTCAAACTTCTTTGTTATTATCATTTCAAACATTACACTATCATCCTAATTTGGTAAAACTATATTAGGCTTTCATAAACATTTTATTAACAACATATTACATATCATTTGTTGTAGTAGTTAAAAGTTTTTACACTTGAATTAAATTCATCTGCTTATAAGAGAAAAAAAAATCGCTTTCAACTAATCTAATTCAAACTAAATATGTAGTGCATTTATCGTGGCAATTGAAGATTTCAACGATTTCTGTCCAAAATTATTAATAATTTTATTATTATTGTTTATCTAGCATGAGCCTTAGCACTTAACTTCATCAGACCAATTTATTGGAGCCTCTCTCATCGTGACAGCATGTCTACTTGCAGGTTTCAAATAAAGAGCTTTTGGTTTATGTGGGAATATAATTAGTGGAGTTTTGGAAGCATTAGAAAAAGCCTTTTTTGCGAGTATGAAGAAAAAATATCCAAACTTTTTTGCAATCTACTACAGATGACGCACAGAGCTGTGTCATATGCAACATATTACCATAAAGATATTCGACATTCCTGAGGTAACAAATTTGTTGCACTTAAAAGTTGCTCAGTCGTCAGATGTCCATGACGAAATCCGAACTGTTCATTGCCAAAAATTCTGTTCAAAATGATCTATTTTTATAAATAGTTTAATGATTGAGGAAAACAAGCTGATTGGACGATAGTTAGAAGCTTCTGCAGAACAACCTTGGTATTTTTCCATTTGTCAAGAAAATATGGCAACTGAACACCTTTGTTAAATATGTCAATCAAGAATGATAAACTTACTTACTTGATACTTGATGGGCAACAATTCCTTGCTATTGCGTTGAACTACGCCGAATGAAGAAGCCTTCTCCATTGGACCCGGTCGTGGGCCAATCGCTTCCAGTCGCCCTGAACGTTAAGCGACCTTAAATCCTCCTCAACTGCAAAAAGCCATCTGGTGCGCGGCCTTCCACGGAGGCGACGGCCTCTCCCTGGTTCCCTGCTGAATATTTGTTTAGCTTGACGTTCCTCCGACATGCGAGCTACATGCCCAGCCCACCGCATATTCGTGGCCGTACAGAGCTACCGGAAGAATTAGAGTCTTGTACAACGCGAGTTTGGTCTTCGTCTGTAAGCTGTGGGACTTTAGCTGGTTACGAAGTCCGTAAAAAGCCCGACTCGCAGCTGCAATACGCCTTTTAACCTCGCGGGTAACATCATTATCGCAAGTCACTAGAGTTCCAAGGTACACAAAATCTTCAACTACTTCAAATATATCACCACCTACCACCACCTCACTACCAACATCACCTATGGGCCCACGATGTCTACCAGCGACCATGTACTTTGTCTTCGTGCTATTGATAATGAGCCCAATTCGCGTTATCTCCCTTTTAAAAAGCACGTATGCCTCTTCCACGGCTCGGCGATCAATCCCGATTATGTCGATATCGTCCGCAAAACCAAGGAGCATATACGAACGTGTGATAATAGTGCCATTCCTATGCACGCAAGCTCTCCTTATTGCTCCTTCTAACGCTATGTTGAACAATAGGTTTGAAAGTGCATCGCCCTGCTTCAATCCGTCTAAGGTTACGAAGGATGTGGAAATCTCATCCGCAACACGTATACTTGATTTCGATCCTTCCAACGTTGCACGAATCAGTCTAATCAGCTTCGTTGGAAAGCCATGTTCCATCATTATTTCCCACAAATCGTTTCTTTTAACTGAATCGTACGCCGCCTTGAAATCAATGAACAGATGATGAGTCTGCAAGTTGTACTCCCGGAATTTATCGAGGATCTGTCGCAGGGTAAACATTTGATCCGACGTCGATCGGCCCTCACGAAAACTAGCTTGGTATTCGCCGACGAAGGACTCTTCAAGCGGTCTCATTCTGTTGAACAGAATACGTGACATTATTTTGTACGCCGAATTGAGGAGCGTTATTCCTCGGTAATTGGCGCACTCCAATCTATGCCCTTTTTTGAAGAGAGGGCAAATGAGGCCATCCATCCAGCTAGCAGGCAGTTCTTCTTCCTCCCATATCCTTAGTAGTATATGGTGAATTATTCTATGCAGCTGCTCACTACCGTGCTTGAGAAGTTCGGCCGGGAGCTCATCCTTCCCAGCAGCCTTGTTGTTCTTCAGCTCTTTAATCGCCTTCTTAACCTCATCTAGAGATGGAGGCTCCACAGCTTGACCGTCGTTGTCGATGTTCATTCTGTTCTCCGATGCTCTATCGTTCCCTCCATTCAGTAACGTTTTGAAGTGCTCTTTTCACCTGGCAGCCACCATCGTTTTATCTGTCAGCAAATTACCTTCACGGTCGTTGCACATGACGGGAGACGGCGCTGACTTTCTCCGCACGCCATTGACAGTTTCATAGAATCGTCGCATATCGTTCTGTTCCATACAGTTTTGCGCCTCGGCTATCACGTTCTCATCAAACTCTTTTTTTCTTCCTGCGATGGATTCGCTTTTCGGCTGATCTTGCTTCCCTGTACCGCTCTCTGTTCAGCCTGGTACCAGACACTAACATCCGACGTCTGGCCACGTTCTTCTCATCCGTCACCCTCTGGCACTCCTCGTCGAACCATCCGCTTCTGGGGCGTCTTCGAGCAGTACCTATCACTTCTCGCGCTGTTTCACTCACCACTCCATGGATTGCATCCCATAGATTGTTGAGGCTTTCGCTCACATTGACCTCACTTATCCGCTCGTCCAGCTTTTGGTGGTATTCAGCTGTAACACCGTCTGCTGAGAAGCGCTGTGGTCTTGAATTCGCTACAGTTGATAACCGCGCTCGAATTTTACTGACAACGAGGTAGTGATCCGAGTCAATGTTAGGACCCCTAAAACTCCTAACATCGATGACATCTGAGAAATGTCGGCCATCCACCAGAATATGGTCTATCTGGTTGCAAATATCACCATTTGGATGCCTCCAGGTGTGCTTCCGAATATCCTTGCGTACAAAGTAGGTGCTGTAGATGGCCATCCCCCTGGCAGCAGCAAAAGTCACTAGTCGTAGGCCGTTGTCATTGGTAACGGAGTGAAGACTCTCCTTACCGATGATCGGACGGAAAAAGTCCTCTCTTCCGACCTGCGCGTTCGCATCTCCGATAACGATTTTCACGTCGTGTTTTGGGCACTCTCCATAGGCCTTATCAAGGCCTTCATAGAACGCGTCCTTCACGTCATCAGGTTTGTCGTTCGTCGGTGCATAGATGTTGATCAGGCTGTAGTTGAAGAATTTGCCCCGTATCCTCAGTACACAGATTCGTTCGCTAATCGGTTTCCACTTCATAACGCGTTTCATCTGCTTCCCGATCACTATGAAACCGACTCCATGTTCTGCCTTATCGCCGCCGCTGTGGTAGATGTTATATTTGAACGTAGTGTTGGCGATGGGATCAACCGCCCGGAACTCACGTTCTCAAGATCTAGGCCACCGCACTTCTTGAATGGCGGCCACGCCCACTCCAACCTTCTGCAGTTCACGAGCCAAAAGGCTCGCTCGTCCTGACATTCCAGGTACCAAGTTTCCATTCATAGTCCTTATTTCGTTGCCAGGTCGGTTGCCGAAAATATCGTTCGTTATTTCTTCTTTCTCCATTTTTCGTGGTAGGTGAGAAATTCGGTATGCTACCTTACCGGGGTTGCGCTACCTTCATCACGTTGATGGGGCTGCCACCTTAGGTTAGTTGACGTGATACAACATTTCATACTCAGCCGCTAGATACCAGAACAGACGCTGTTTGAGCCGCACCTCCTGTCGAACAGACGCTCGGGACGCACCCCCTCACTCTAGCTGATGTCAGAAGGACAACAGTGCCCAGGTTGCACTACCAGCTAAGTACGCAACCCTTAGCTGGCGGTCTTTGTCATCGTTAGACCCGAGGAAGCGTGAGGTAGGGACTTGCGAGGACCAGAGCTATGTTGGACGCTCCTTCCTGGTTGTCGACTCACCATTTTACAACCCAATGATAAACTACTCTCTTGAAGTTTCATAATGAGGATGTAGAAAATTCCATCATCGGTAAGGGCTTTCATAGTTTTGAATTTTCTATAATAAATAGATCTCAATTCTTCTAAATCAGTCTTCCAGGAATTTTCTAAAACGTTCTCTTAATTGAAAATGCTTTCGAAGTCCTAAGTAACTTGATTTTGAATTGGACTAGTGAGTCTTAAATAAAATTATGCGCGCTTTCAAACTGCATAGCAAGTTTTTGAGCTTTTTCGCATTTAGTTAGAAACAACTTGTTTCTCTCTGTCAATGCCGGAATTGGCTGCTGAGGTTTTTTCTAAATTTAATATACTGCTTCACGTTGAAAAATAGGTTAGCCAACGTGCGAAGTTTGATTTTTGACCGACTTCGCCGCGTCGCAACTCGTTTCTCAATACGGCGCATATTGCACACGGCGGAGGGCATAGATGCGCACTATAGCGAAGCGACTCGCGAAACGGCGAAGTTGTTCAAAAATCGAACTTCGCACGTTGGTTCACCCATTTTTAGTCGCGGAGCAGTATATAATTTCCAAAAAGGCTTAGAGTCAGAGTCTAATTGAGCAATATTATTACCGAATGTCGCTCGCTTGGGGTGTGAAAAGCCCATTTGTTCGACGCAAACATTCCGTGGTACGAAAAAGCCTCAATATCCTTGAAATTCCGTTCACAAAATTTGTATTTTCTGAATGATGTACACAATGCTATTTTAAACTTTTTAGTATGAAGCAGCATATTCCCTGCATTATGATTTCCCATGTTTGTGGAAGATGCCATGATCGAGATGTCGGATAATGATGAAATCTAAATTCACTAAGGAAATCCATACATTAACTACAAATCATATAATGTCCGACAAAATAAAAATAAAAATGGCAACATTACTAAAGGCATTTCATAGACAATAGATAGCGAGAATTTATGGTGAAAAATGATACTTAATTCTTAGAAGAACAAGCTTTCTTCAGATGAATGGTATAAATTTAAACCGGTGTGAAAAAGTCCAACATCCATATTTTTTAGCATTATATTATTTCTTTGATTTTGCCTACTTTTTCAAACTATATTTTCCAACACACACACACGTTAACACATTTTAGGGGCCCCACAAATCTCGACAAGCATACTTTAAGTTAAACTTTTACGAATAATTATAATCAATGAGTAGATGAAAACCCGAATTTAGTATTATACCGTCTACTTATAGGTATTCCACTAAACAGCTCGAAGATTTATTATAATCAATAAAATAGTTCATACTTTTTGGAATCGTATCATATAGTTCAAAAGATACTTACTCTTCTTTTGATGGTGACAAGACATGGCCTGCTCCACAATATTACGCCCACTAATTCGATCCATGGCTGCTAACATCTGGTTTCTCGATCGCCCCACACTTCCAAGATCTTGCTCCACTTGGTCAAACCACCTAGCTCGTTGCGCTCCTCTTACAAGACATTGGCCGGATGCGAGGTGAACACCATTTTTGCGGGATTGATGTCCGGCATTTTCACAACGTGTCCCGACCATCGTACCCTTCCAGCTTTGGCGACTTTATGGATACTGGATTCACCGTAGAGTTGCGCAAGCTCGTGGTTCATTCTTCTCCTCCATAAGCCTCACATACTCCGCCAAAGCACACGTCGTTCAAAAACTCCTAGCGCTTGCTAGTGCTCTTCGAGCATTGTCCACGTATCATGCCCGTTGAGGACTACCGGTCTTATCACTGTCTTGTACATGGTACACTTAGTACGGAAGCGAAGTTTACCATACCGCAAGGTCTTGTGGAGTTCGTAGTAAGCACGACTTTCGACAATAATACATCTTCGAATTTCTCTGCTGCAGTTGTTATCCGACGTTATCAATGATCCGAGGTACACAAATTCGTCCACCACCTCGGACTCATCTCCGTCGATCATCACGCGTCTGCCAATGCGAGCTGTATCGCGCTCGGTTCCTCCAGCCAGCAGATATTTTGTCTTCGACGTATTTACATTCAATCCAACCCGATCTGCTTCACGTATACTGTTCTGAAAACACCCGGAACGTTCTTCCGACAATGTCCACGTCGTCAGCAAAGCAGATGAACTGGCTGGATTTATTGAAGATCGTGCCCCGAATGTTGAAGCCCGCCCGTTTCATAACACCTTCTAGTGCAATATTAAACAGGAGGCAGGAAAGACCATCGCCTTGTCGAAGTCCTTTGCGTGTTTCAAACGGGTCCGATAATGCACCCGATATCTTCACACAGCACTGTACACTATCCATCGTTGCCTTGATCAGACTAGTCAATTTCCCGGGAAAACCATTCTCGTCCATAATCTTCCATAGCTCTTCGCGGACGATGGTATCATAGACCGCTTCGAAATCGTTGAATGGGTGGTGCGTAGGGACTTGATATTCGCGACACTTTTGGAGGATCTGCCGCAACATAAAGATTTGGTCTGTCGTCGATCGCCCGTCCACAAAACCGGTTTGATAACTTCCCACAAATCTGCGTGTCAGTGGCGATAGACGGCGGAAGATGATCTGGGAAAGCACTTTATAGGCTGAAGAACAGTGATCGCTCGATATTGAAGAAACGGCCTTTGATCTTCAACTTGCACATTCTGTTGTCAATTGACCACCACCCAATCACGCGCCTCTGCATTTCGCCCATCAGGATAAAAGCTGTGCCAAGCTCACGTCTGTTGACGCAGCTCTGGTCGATGGTATAACCAGCCCTTTACGTATATAGCGTCGACCCAGCAAACCTCATGCAGCGCTACGATGTCGAACTTGTGGACCCTCAATAATTCGGAAAGAATGCGGGTACTTCCCAAGAAATTGAGAGACTTACAGTTCCATGATCCGATTTTCCAATCGTTAGTCCGTTTTCGATGCCTGGGTCTATGCTGATGACTTTTACGGCTGGCTTGTAATGCCTGCACCAACCCCCTGTCTCGCCGGAGGACCATCGTGAACAGCACTGTTTAGAGTCCCACGTTGGCACTAGGACGATGATCAGCTGCCCCTAACATGGAGAACAGACGCTACACTCTCAGAAGAGAGGAGCCCCCTTCCCTGTCAGCATATGACCAAGGACCGACCTGGGTTGGTCACCCGATCTTCCTTACGGTTACTCGTATCCTAGGCGGCTAAGGACCACAAATGGGGTCTCTTTTATACCTTCGGGTACTCGAAGTACCAATGGTACGCATTGTCCAGTCATTTACCTTCCTTCAAAAGATTCAAAAGATTAATTTATGTATTTGATGAATCCGGAATCATGGGCGAATTTTATGCAAATAAACTCATATAAAATTAGAAAAACAAAATATTGAAACATACAGAAAATGTTTAGAACAAAATCCCATGTTGACTTCACGAGAAACAAGAAGATTAGGAAAGAATCAAAAACTAGCAGGACTTAAATATGTGAATGTTTATTTTTAAAATGACTCTATCGACACTGCAGGGTTCGTAGAGTTTAAGTACCTTGAAAATAGGAGCTTTGGAGACCTTCAGCTTAAAAAAAGAGAACAAAAAGAGACCAGACTTAAAAGGGACCGAAAATGGGTCAAACAGGAAACAGAAGAACAAAACGTAACCTAAACTAAACCCGAAGTTAAGACTTTGTTTCTACATCATAGAATAAGACCAGACATTTCTCATTTGGACATTTTTGTTATACTTCCTTGTGACATTATGCCAGTATTACTGCTCGTATTATTGTATTTATTTCTGTAGGAATTTCGTGAGGATTGAGGTATTTTCCTAAATATTCGAAGATCATTCCGAAGATTTCTCCAGGTGTTTGTTAAGCGATTACTTTCCATGGAATTCTGCCAAGAATTTTCCTAAGGAATTCCTCCTAGAATTTTGTTTCAGATATCTTATTAATATTATCTGGATTTTACCAAGGTAATCAATAAAATTATCAAATTTCTCCAAGATAATTTTCAAAGAACTCCTAAGTCCTCCAGGATTTCATCCAGGATTTGCGTTGAGCGCATCTTCAAAAAATCTTTGAACGATCTACAAGAGTAACAATTTAAGAATCCTTTTGAGTATCTAATTGTTTCACTGGAGAAACTCCTACTATAGTCTTTGGAAAAAAAAAATCGGAGTCAGGATCGAGCTGAGAAAATTACTAGAGGGAGTATCGTTGGAGTGCTGGAGAAAATACTCTAAGCATGCTTTGAAAAATCGCTAGAAGAATTGGTAGAGGATTCACTAGATGAAATTTTAGAACGGTTCCTGTATGGGTCCCTGAAAGTAATACAGATTGAATCTCTAGTAGATTTTTTGAAGTTTATCCTTAAAACATGTAAGACGAAATTCTTGCAGAATCTGCTGAATAGTCCCGTGAACGTCTTTGAATCTTTCTCTGGAGCCTGTAGAATTTTGCATCAGGAAGCACTGCAATCAGAATAAGGAAAAAATACCGTTTTGTCTCAAATTCCGAACAGACTCATATTCCGAACAATCGGTTTTTGTATGGCGATGTGGTTGAAATGTTTCGCTGAAATATGTCATCAAATTACTAGGACATGGCAGTCAATTACAATTCAATTTAATCATCTTCAATTCTACTATATACCTCGGGAGTAGTGATGATTCTCTAGTTCGAGACCAGTATAACTAGCTTAGATAAATTCATTTGCGAAATTATTCGATGAATTCTTAATTTTTTTACAGGAATACCGTATTTTTTCCGAATTCAAATAAAACCTAAATTATCAAATACATTTCTTGAAGAGTTCTTCCAAAACTTTTTATTGTGTTTGTTGCTCTTCGCATCAGAAATAAATTTAATATGAATATTGAGTGTTTCGTGGAGTAATTTGTATTTAAGTCTATAAACCAATTATTGAGGTTTTCCTGGAGTAGTTTTCGAACCCAAAATGAAGAATAGAGAGATTTCTAGAAAGTTTTATGAAAGAATCCCAGGATTAACATTCGGAAAAAATATCGAGTGGTTTCTTGTACTTGAAAGAATACCTGATGTAATTATGTACTAATGATTTTTTTGTGGAAAATTCATGATTTTTCTTTAATTTTTGAGGAGAATCCAAAATATTTATTTCAAGTGAGTTTTGAAGGAATATGGGGAGTAACTTGAAATTGTTTTTTAGAGAAATCTTAGGAAGCACTGTGAAAAATGCAGATAGATCTGCGAAAATCTCCTTTGCGAAATTTCCTAGAACATTTTGCCTATTGCTTGTAGAATATTAGAATAACATCTCGAAGATCATTTGATGTCCTGGATAATTACTGCCGCAAGTTTTTTAAGTTCTACTTAAAGAAATTTTTGGAGATTTTCTGAAAGATTTATTGAATGAATGTGAAGAAAAACTAAAGAAAGAACCTCAAAGCAATAGTTGAAAAAACTGTTGAAGAACTTTCTGAAACCATGTTTGGTGATATACAAGACAATGTTGGTGAGACTCATAGTTTTTTTGTACTATTTCTTGGAGAAATCCTTAATAATTCCAAAGAATCCTAAACAAATTTTAAATGAACAACTGGATGATATTTTAAACTAGCATTTTAGAATTTCTATGTTATAAGTACGTAGAGGCACCTTGCTTGAGAAATGTTTAAAAGAACATTCACATCCAAAGCATTCTGTGGCGAAATTCTTCAAGTTTTTTTAAACAATTCGAAAGAGATTCTTCCAAAAATTTTCTGGTAAGATCAGAATGCTTAAAGAAGTTTCAAGATATAATCTGCTTGATAATTTTCGGTGGGATTATCAAAAAGAAAAAGGCCATAGAGAGGCGTTTTCTGAAAAATCATAGACACTATTAAAATTTTTTGGAAATCTAACATATTTGCGCAATAATTTATCACTATATGAATCTTTTGTTCATAAATTTCTAATGACAAATATCAGAAATTTACCGTAGACACGTGTTTAAATTGTGCAGATCTACAGGAGCTTGCTGACAAACCTACAATTTGATTGTAGAAACTAAAATGCATATCTGTGCAATATTTACCTCAAAAAGTATGTTCAATTGTCAAACACGAGAACGCATGATAATTCGGCATGGAAGTGATAAAATTATTTTTTTTTGTCAACTGATCAAATCTAGGACGCTTGCTAATGCTGAACAGTTCATTTTAAACCGGGACTGTCCCGTATAATCCAAGGACGTCTCTGGTTACTTTACATTTGTATATCGTGTGCAAGAACGAGAATATTCCAGCCCTGGGAAGTCGAAAAAATTACATAATGGAAAGATCCTCGGGCGCAAAAGCAAAATTCCTTAAAAAAAGTGTAAATAATGCTTTTAGGTAAATCTTTGGATTTGCACCCTAGAAATCGATTTTTTTTAAACTGAATATTTCTTAACAAATCCGACAAGATTTTGTATTTTTCAATATTATCCCCTTCCTCGATCTGCCGAAGTACTGTGGGACAAAACATAAAAAGTTAAAAACATATTCTTGTCGTGTGAACAATTAAGGGAAATTTCGTTATATGAAACCAAAACTCAAAAAAATACTGCACCTTAACCGTAGGACATTTGAGACGTCTATAATAAATAAAGACAAATTGTTCCATTTCAATAAACTTCTGTATTGTCAAGATGTAGTATAGATTTCAAGCATTTTGAAATTTTGACGCTTCTGTTGATTACACCACTAACATGAAACATACCTTGACCTATCCGATCATTTACGTCTATTGCAGCAGCAATGTCTCATATTACACCTTTTACTTTCAGTAGACAAAGCATGTCAATTCGTTATTCAACAAAAACATATTTATTGGTTGTGGCTTCTGTCGAACAGGTAGACTTGCCAAATTTACCTGTTGACATATGTATGTTTGAACATTCAGCTGCTTTATATTACAGCTGCACTGAAAAGGTGACACTTTTTGGTGTACTTTCATTAGCTGATCCTTTCCCATATCCCAGGTAAATCGAAAGTCAATGATCACTGAAGAGACACATGTTCGCCATAAGCTATCGTTGTATATTCTTCGCAACTGAACTGTTTTCTTGTTACAACAGTTTTTGCACGTCATTGTATCGAAAATGGAACATTTTGTACACACTTCAAAAAAGGAAATTTTGCTCAACGGAGCCCACGTCATTTCTACCTAGTCTCATCGATTTATATATTTTTCTAAGAATCTCGCCAGCCCAAAGAAGTACCTTTGGACGTAAATCAATCCCAAGCGATCAGCGCCAAAAAATCACGCTTCCATGCTATCCCGCAACCGTGAAACGCCTCCTATTACGATCGCAATGTTCCCTCTCCCCCAAATGCATCCACCCAACACCATCGGGCAGTTGATAGGGGTACTAGGTGTAAAATGCACACACCTCTTAAGGAAAGTTTCCCAATTCCCACATAAAAAATGCTTTAGCAGCTTTGAGTGTACATGACGTGGTGCAAAATGAAGCCATGCTGGATTCGAATCCCGATCGGTCCAGGATCTTTCCGTAATGGAAATTTCCTTGACTTCTCTGGGCAGAGAGTATTATCGTACCTGCCACACGATATACTTATGCGAAAATGGCAACTTTGGCAAAGAATGCTCTCAGTGGAAGTGCTCATAAGAACACTAAGCTGAGAAGCAGAACCCAGTGTGAACGGTAATGCCAAAAAGAAGAAGAAGAAGTTATTGACTGCTCTGATCATCAGTAAAATTCCAATTATGCCGCAAAAATTCAAACTCAACGAGACTAGAACTGCGTAGAACCTATCTGCTATATACATAACAATTTAAAAAAATATTTAAATTCTTCCACAAGAAAATCCGTTTGGAACTGAGTGGCGCGTTCTCACAGTAAAAATTGAGTTTTTCCCTGATAGGGCGCATATTACCCCGTCTTCCCTTACTATTTTAAGAACAAACTTTCTGCTACTTCTTCGATTGGTTGGCTCTCTGGTTGCTGCTGTGGTTGCCTAGAACCCCAAGAAGATCACAGCAGCTCCCCAACAGAAGAGTCATCCGAAAAACAGGTTTCGCATCTGAAGAACAAAAACAAGAGTGTCGATAGCGGGGTAATTTTAAGAATGGAATATGCGATGTGGAAAAGGTGGGAGCATTCCAAACAAAACGGTGCTGCTGATGGAGATGCTACAGAACGGTGGTAATGTTAGGATCATCTTGATCAATACTTAGTGAATTCAAACAGTCAAATCTAGGGAAGCTCTTAATTGGCTTTACTATGGATTTATCGTGATATGTATAGATTTTACCAATAAATTTTCAAGTAATCGGGAAAAGAAAGAAATAGAATATGTTGCAAAAAAGTAGAATTGCAAATACATCATTTATTTGCTTGTTAACCCATTAACCATTAGCCCGCTATTTCGCCTTTCTAGGCTTTTAGAACTATTACTCGCAGGGTACGCTTAAAATACTAATATCGGCAAGGTAAATTAAAGAGCTATTTGGGAAAATCCTGTATAAATTCAGCAAGTATTTGTAAAGGAAATCCTAAAAAAAAATCTTATGAGCTTCCACTTTAATTTCTGATGACCTCCTGCAAATCATGGACTCTTGAGAGTTATGTACATGAACTGCTAGAATAATTAGAAAATGATCAATAGTGTCCCTTGATAACATTCTGCGAGATTTTCCAAAGGAATTTATTGGAAAATATCGGGCTGAATCCTGGAATAAATTTATCTCACTGGTATGAAACCTTGAACATATAAAAAATCCATGGAGATTCAATTGAAGAATTCCCTCGGTAAATGTTTGAAGCAAATATAGGAGTAGTCCCAGGAAGAAATCCTGTAGAAAAATTTGTAGAAGAGCTTCGTGAGAAATACCTGGCTGAATTTATTGAAGAACTCTTGGAAAAGTTCTAGAATAATATGTGGATTCTTCCTTAGAAAAACCGTGGAATTATTCTTGAAGGAATCCATATGAAAATGGCTCGAAAAATAACACTAGAAACTCAAAGAACTCTAGGAACTCCTGTAGAAATCTGTGTGAGATCTCCAAGAGAAACAATTGGAGGAATCGGTGGAAGTATCCTCTGGAGGGAATGTTGACATGTCCCGGAAAAATTTTCAGTTTAATCTCTGTGAAACTCATTAGAGATAGTATCGCTAGAGAGTCAAGGATTTCCTGGAGCGAATTGTTGGGAGATTTATCAAGAAAACCTTTTGAAAATTCTGGGAGAACTTGTAGACGAATTTCTTGAGAAAAACTTTGACTATATTCCAAAATCTGACGAAAAATCAGTTTAAGAATTACTGAAACTGAAAAACAAATGGAATAGACTGTATGTGTTATTGGATAGAAAACCAGGAGTTAGTGCAAACAGAAAAGGAAAAAATGTGACTTTGAAGACAATTTTGCTTAAACAGAGCTTTTTGAGACCTTCCATAAAAAATGGAGTCATGTTAGAGGCTTGGTTTGAAATATTTCAAAAGGGTCCTTTTGAACATTCCAATACAAATTCAAATAAAAATTTGAATTGAAATAGTGAACAAGGCTATAAAAAGAGCCATATGCAATTCTATTTATTTGAGTAAAATTGTAAACGAGACCTTTAGGTGAAGATGCTTCGAAGCCAAAACTTGAATTTTATAGAACACAAATCTAGAGAACCAGACAACCGTTTGTGCTGAAAATTTTTACTCACTGGTCAACAACAGCGAGTCACTATTGAGTGCAATTTTTAGCACAAACCTCGAGTTCAGCATCATCAAGGCGTATCCGCGTTGATGGATTTCTCTTTTTCGATTTTCATTTTAGGTTAGCAAAAAAAATCAAACGATTTTTGTCACATTTTGCGATGCAGCATGAAGAAGGACGTTAAGTATTTTCTACTGATTCGAAAAAAGTAGTTGAAACAGTCTCCAGGTCGAGTAATTAGCATAAGAGAAAATCTATGGAGAGAACACTGCAGTTACGCCATTATAATATTGGTTCACTAGATGTGTGTTCTTGAAAAATCTAGGTTTGACGTCGATGCATCTTTACCTTAACATCTATTCATTCAGCCTGAATCGCTTTGTGTTGTTACATATAATATTTCCAAATTAGGTTCAATGAATGTGGTTTGACCCTGTTGGTTTTCAATGAATGAGCAAGAGAGAATCATTGGCCTCTCATCATGCTAAGCCCAATGACAGTTTGCGAAATTTTCCGATTGAGAGGGCCTTCTTGATGAAGAGAGAACAGATCGTTGGCCGTTTCGAGCAGGGGGCCAATGATTGATTTGGAAAAAGCGGTTATTGGCCGTTTTCAAAATCGAGTTTATAACGGCAAGTTTTATGATTATGTTGACAATGTTTGCATAGTATGTGGGTGTTGGGAGATGCTATTAAATAGTATCAAACCCTATTTGTTTTCAATTTGATCATTGGCCCTTTATAATTGTTACACTAGAGTAAATACGTTCTAAAGCTTTACGCATTATATGTTGATCATTAGCTACGTGATCTTTTAGAGGGGTGGGTTTTGAGTGAATCTTAAAAAAATTAATAAAATAAGGTTTTCGAGAATTTCAGGAAAAAATATGAATGATTTCAAGTACAGCCGCCTCTCCACATCTCGATATCGAAGGGACCATCGAGATAGGGAGAGATCGAAACATAAAACAAACCCTTAATGAATACTAGATTGAAAATCATTCCATTACCATGAAAGTTAAAAACAAACGGACGTCATTTCGTCTGTTCAAACTGTTTTGAATCGCTAAAATCTAGTCTAGTAACCTTTGATAATGTGCATATCGACATACAGAGAGAACATTGGGAATGAAAATCACATCGAGATAGTGAGATATCGAGATAAAAAGGATATCAAGATATGGAGAAAATGTATGCAGAATGAAGGGACCGAAAAAATCATCGACATAGGGAGAGATATCGAGATGTAGAACATCGAGATGTGGAGAGTCGACTGTATTATGAATTTTGAACATTTTCGAATACTTATTTCCTATTCTAGAACCAATTTTTTAGGAATCCCTAGTGAAATATAAATTCCCCTGGCATGATCCTAGCATGATTTGGTACAGAAACCTCGCGAAAG
This sequence comes from Aedes aegypti, assembly GCF_002204515.2. Lineage (NCBI taxonomy): Eukaryota > Metazoa > Arthropoda > Insecta > Diptera > Culicidae > Aedes > Aedes aegypti. Next base: position 332,706,550 of record NC_035109.1, read on the forward strand.
ATTTTCGGATAAATATTCATAAAAATAACTAAAACAATCAATAGATAATTTGAATATAAACGAAAAAAGCGAGTTGAGCCAGAAATTTTTCTATCGAGATATTTTTTGAGGGATTTACAGAAATAGATACTGCCTTTATCATTTCTAATAACACCTACAAAATTTCTTGAGAAAAATTTGGAAAGTCTATTAGAAGATTTCTAGAGTAACTTCTTTCCCAAAAAAGTAATATATATCTAAAGGAATATTCTAGGCTGAGTTTTGGAGAATTTTGTTGAGAAATTATTAAGAAATTGTGAGGATAAAAGGTGATAGTGGAAAATCCTCATAAGAATAAATGGTGTGCCATATGTTTCAAAAAAATAAAATAAAATATGATGCTGAACTCTACATTCCTGAAAAATGATCTTAAAACTTTTCAAAGTTCAGTACTACTTTTTCTTGGAGGAATATTTGGGAATTCTTAGAGGAATCTCAGAAGTTTCTTAGGAGCTAATGGAGTAACGCACATAAGATGGATTTATCTCGTATGCTACACAGAAAAAAATCCGTTCTCATATCCGTGAACAGCAGACGTGAACTCGTCAACAAGCAAAAATACACCGTGAACTAGATCATGTTTATGGGAACGTTAGTGGTAGTTCATGGTGTTTTTTTGACAGTTCACGTTTTCCAGAACTCTTTTTTGAGCGTGTACGGAGATGACATACAAATTTCAAGTTGCTGTTATCTCAGCATAGATCAACAGTTTTTTTTTTAATCTCGAGGATCGCTTCACTATTATTTGTAGATTTATGAGTAATGGGATTTAGATTTTGAGTATTGTGAACAAAGTTATTCCAGAACATATCTGTGTCAGGTAGGGTAAAAATCGCATAAACTTTCATCGAGAACTGTTCTGTCATTAGAAAACGAAATGTTTTCGTTCAAAAAGTGTACAAACCTGTGATTTGCGAAAAGTTACGGTAGACTATGGTCGACCAGAGAATTTGGAAATGTATGAAGAATCTAAAGTAATGCTAAGGCTTGCAGAACAGTAGTTTTGTTCATTATCTACACTAGTCATAAATTATTTTGAGCACATGATGTCTAAGTTTAGTGGTTAACAGCAAGTGTACACTTAACAGATATGTACACAAATTGTACAACAGATTGTATAATGAGAGCCTTCCAAATTGTCCTGGAATTCAATTCCGGATGATCTACGGAATCTGCTCCTGTTTATACTCATTCAATTCATGTAAAACATTTTTATTCCTATCCATAACGGTCATTATGGCTTGGAAAGTGTACTGCTATAAATATCAATAATCTTTAGGCCTTCAGAACATGCTACAGTTTCACATGGCTTATTATGTAATTAAATCGTTTTTATAATATCCATACTTGATAACAAAACTACGTTGTTGGTCAAAACAGCTATTTCCAAGCTTATTGGTTGTAGTACGATTAATTTCTTTCTAATTTCTTTGGTTAAAAGATTAATAATATCTACTGGATTTAAAGATACTGATTCTCATTTGTTTTTAGCATCTGATATCACAGAGCATCCTTACATCCATATGGATCTGCAAAACTCTTAAAATACGATTCGGATATTGGAGAGCATCATTAAAATAGTAATAACTAGTCATACTGCATATAGAAAGTATTTCCCAAAACTTCACTGTGTTCAATGACCTTAAAATTATTTATTTTAATAGGAGAACAGTTTTAGATAGGGATAAACATTTTTTTTCAATAATTAGATGAATAAAAACTTCAGTAGACTGCCTTAATCATTCTAATTCCAGAACAATTTGGATTACTTCCAATATACAATTTTTTTTTCGAAATTTGTAGACACTTTTGTTAAGGCTGTTAACCACAAAACTTAGACATCAAATGCTCAACATAATTTGTTTCCTACTTGACCCAGAGATATTCTGCAAAAACTTTGTTCACAATATTAAACATTTATACTTCCTCATTACTCATTATAACAAATAATAGTAAAGCGATCCTCAAAATTTCTTGAAAAACTATTGACTAATGCTCAAACACGAACAATTAGAAATTTGAATGTCAGCCCCGTAGCCTATGGGTTAATTGATAAATGAAAATGGTGGTGGTATGGGTGTTTTGTCATTCATTCGCTCAGAAACAACTTGCTACACACTTACTTACTTATCCTAAATTATGTGGGACATATTGATAAATAGTCAAATTGCCTGTTTTCATCAATGTTTATGCAAGCACTTGTTATCTGGCATTGCGCACTTCGTTCTCAATTGATTTCGGTATCGGTATCGCTCCATGATCGAGATTGAATCGCAAGTTTGAAATAGCAGCTGCTAAAGAGAGCCCGTAAGAGAGAGTGATTATAAAACCCATTTATCTCGTTCATTTTTCATTGGGGGTATGTGTTTTACTATACTGGTCTAATAAACAATCCCCAAATATCCTATGGCAATAGTGCCCCCCAGGTTTTGAGGTTTTTATCATGCACTGTTATCCCCCCCCCGATATGATCAGAGCTGTAACAGTATACGATGAACAGATTCTCATGATGTGTTGCGGATCATAATTGTTACAGAGTGATTAGTGAAAGATAGTGTCAATTTCCTTAGAATTCAACCCCACTTGATTAATAAAAAAAAAAATCGAAAAGAAATAGGTACCTAATCGCTCTGAATCGTAGGATAAACAGGTTAAGCAAATCGCGCATCTATCAACGACCGTGCGCCTCCTTCTTTTAATTTCTTCGCACAAGGGAACGATAAACCGCGGCGTACTTCATCCAAATCTCAAAGTAGGAGCTCCCACTAGGCGTTCGCATGTTCGCATAGTCGACATAAGTGCCAATTTGACCAAAATGCATTTTTTCATTGATATACATTCTTCAACTTATAATACACTCGTTGGACATACGAACAGAACTAACATGTTCTGAAATATTTGAATTATTAAAGGAAGACGGATTTACATTAGTGCATACACCAACATATTCGAAGAAACACCCGGTTTGCCTAGTGTTTATTCAGGTAGTTTAGTGTATACACCAGGTTACTATGACAGTGGCCTGGTGTTTACGTTCATCCATATTCGTTCTTCAAACTCACTGATTGGACGGATAAATTAATGCATATTAAAGGCATATTCTAGTCAAACTGCCTTAACAATGCTTTATCGTATGTTATAAAAAATAATAACCGAATAAAATGGAAAACTTTAACAAGAATTCTCCAGAAACTGTTTTCAAGACTCTTCGATTCGTTTTTATAAGCTGTGTAGCAATTTTTCCACTAGCTTTTCCAAAAGAAGATTTCATTCTTATTCTAGCATACGAATAAAATCCCACTCCTACCAGCCTTTCCGAAGGATGTCGATGTTGAGTCACTCTTTAAACGCAACCAAACATCAAGTTAAACCAGCAAACATTTGTCTAGCCGACTGTGATCAAGTCATGTACCGTTTTGATTCATATTACGAACAGCTTCAAATTCCGGACACTCTACTTTGAATGGGAAACATTTCACGCGAAATGTTTCAATTTTTGCTGTTCAAAAGTTCTCAATTTCAAGGCTCGTTTTAGTAAACTTTTTCCATAAATATCTTTGAAAATTTATAATGCCCAACTACCTTAGATGTCTTTGTGGTGGTTTAACGATTTCGATTGATGATTTGACTGTTCCATTAATGATTATCATGAGCTGTCCGGAATTCGATTCAAAGTGCCCGGAATATGCGGCAAAAGTGAGGAAGCGTCCGGAATAAGAATCATGAAAAGGCCACACATTTTGATTTATTTAAAATTATTGAAGTTGCAGAAGCGTATTCTTCACCCACCGTTCGAAAGTAAAGGGCTTCCGACGCTCGATAGCGCTAAGGAATCATACAGAATGATTTATTTTGTATGCTCTATACTGGGTTATATTTCCCTGAGTCCTTAAGGTAAAACAGTTTGGAATCATCTTCTAAGATTGCACTAAAACTTCAAAGGCACAAATCACGCGAAGAAAGTATCCCACGGCATTGCATTTTTTATTTTAGCTTTGTGCACTAGTAGAAAGCTTAAAATAAGAAGATCAGGAACGTTTGCCAACTATTTCTCCAGTTTTGTGCCTTTGAAAACGTGAGTAGGGGGAGAAGTCGGCCATTGTGCCGGCCATCTTTGGATTCTGAGATGTTTCACCTTAAGTGTCCGTAATATGAATCAAAACGGTATGTATATCCCATTGGGCTCTTAACCTTCTCTTTCCCGTAGTAGCTCAGGTGATCCACCGACTTTTGAACGCTAGTGAACTCTGATTGGCACGATTAGCTCGATAATAATTTGAATTAATTTATATGTTCATTTGTCTCTTCGAACATTGAAATAATTGACCGGACCAATTTTTGAAAAAAAAACAATCAATAAACTATTGATATTGAATCAAATTTCTCATAATGGTTTTGAACAATTTACCTTAGAATAACACATCTTTTTATTCAAGCATTTGATTTAGAAACATCGTTTTGACAGTTGAATTTCCAAATAAAACTGTAGGAGAGAAAGGGTTAATAACCGTGAGTATCCTCCGTTTAAGCAGTGAGGCTTGAGACCGCTATATTTCTTTCGGGATGGACGATTTTTCACCATTATGATCATTTTTTTCTTGCTATGTGTTAACACTCCAGAATGGATTGTACTATTCATGGGGTTTCAATTAACTTATTGACTATGGATTATTGAAGACGGGAAAAAAGCATATTTGAATACGGCCCTGAACGAGCCGTTTCATAAAATCATGTCCAGCACAATTGTGCTGCTTCGTCCTGAAAGGGATATAGGTAAAACTATTATCAACCGTGCACTTTCACAATGCAAGAGACAGATTGAGCGCAGCAAACTTCGCTCAAAGCTCAAAGTGGGAAACACCAGCAGGCCTCTTATATTGAAAGCCGTTTTGCGTTACCAATTCTTTCTACAATTTTGAGAAAGTTTTTTTTGAGTGACCTTTTGATCTCGCTGAACCCATTCGTAGTGGATATTTTTTTCTCAGCAATACGAGAAATTTTAAAATAATTCTAATTTCAAATATTCTATATAAAAATGGCTGAAAACATCAAATGAGTGAATAATTTAAAAAAAAGCACATAATGCACGTCTAGTAGATTATTTAATCTTCGTTTTCTTTTTCTTGGCATAACGTCTCCACTGGGACAGCTCATGCTTCTCAGCTCTCAATGTCAGATAGGTCGATTTGAATAGGTTAGCAAGATTTACGTAGGCAAAATGTACTTAGGCTTGTTTTAACGAACAAAAGGATATGAAGCATACCTATTAGATACACGTCAATTTGCCCAATAGACAGCTATCATGCGTCCCCATAATTTTATTCAGTTGCCTGTTGGATTCGAAAACCAACTATGAACTGCTTTCGTTCATTTGAAGTTCAATTGCGCGTAACACTTTACAGAGCCATAGTTCAACTTTTGTATTTTTTGTATATATTGCTGTTTGCGTTTGACGTGCAAACCTTGGCTAACTAGGCTTCAAATGCGGTAACACAAAGCAATCAAAGGATTATTAGCAACCATGATCCATATCACCGCCAACCTAGCAAAGAAAATCAAACTTTGACTTCGCCTTCCTTGTGAAAAATCTTACCGCGTTTGGTATTCCCGCATTTCATATTTGCGTTTCAAACGCACACAGCAATACATTTTCCTAGTAGCGAACTCGCCAAAATGCGAAAAGTTACTATGATCAAGAAAATAAAAGTTATGTAAAATTTACTAAATATTGAATTGACAAAGTAAAGTTTGCATCTAAGAGTTCAGTGCAGTTCGTCCGAGAGTTATTACTTAGACAAAATGATATAAAAATGCTTGAACATTCATATTTTTGATGTTTATTTTCCAGACATAAGTGGCAAGGAAAAATCTGTCACTTAACTGGTAATATTTTCGATTTAATCTTATAAATTCTGTGTAGCAATTTTTCTACCAGCTTTAGCTGAAGAAGATTTCATTCTCACTCTAGCATACACATCGGATCAAATCCCACTCCTACCAGCCTTTCCGAAGGATGTCGATGTTGAGTCACTCTTTAAACGCAACCAAACATCAAGTTAAACCAGCAAACATTTGTCTAGCCGACTGTGATCAAGTCATGTACAAGCTTCCACTCTGGGTCTCCGTCTATCTATCTCTCGCTCGCCCAGGCTAGGAGGGATTCTTCATTCCCATCCTCTCCCGGAGCACCACAGCCAGCCTCGTTGTCTTCTCGACGTGCGCTTATGAACGTAGAGGCCTTTTTTCTGCTGCTTCCATTCCTTCCATTTCTCGTTTATATATCATTTAATGATCTCTGGCTACATCGGTGTGCGAACCGTATAGGTATGTGATGTTTCCAAAGATTCCGTAAAATACCACAAAAACAATGTTTCGCGGAATCCCATGAAGCAAAATTTACTAAACGCTTCAGAATGCTTTGTCAATTTAATCCAATTGCAAATTATATGTAATGTTTAGTTTTTCGGTGATTGTTAAACCTCCACTCGGCTGGTTAGCCGCAAACCACGATCATAATTAATTAAACAAATGATTTGCAGATAAGTCTCCTTTGACACCAACCCGAAAAAATGTCTGGCTAATTTCTGCTCCTGGCCCAGTGTGCATTGGGGTAGGTGTTTTACTTTACTGGCACGATAAACAACCCTCGAACATCCTACAACAAAAGTTGCCCCCCGGTTGGAGCTTGTTTAGATAGGTTTTTTCAATGCACTTTCTTGCCCCCGATCTAATTAGAGTTGTTGCCGTAGACGATAAACAGAATCTCATGATGTGTTGCGGATCATGATTGTTGCAGAGAGCGATAAGTGAGAGATACTCTCAATTTTCTCAGAATTTAACCCCAGGTGAACACCCTGTATGAAGTAAAGTTTACTTAGTAACCATATGAAACATGTTGATTGGCTTCACAATATGTCCTTTTAATATAACATTTAAAAAAAATCGTCGAATGTAAATCTCAGCTATGGAGAAGTCCATTACTAGCAATTAAAACCTATATTCCGCGGAATCGATGGTTAATTTCATTTCGTTGCGATAAATACCGTGCAATATCGGATTTTGTATCGAGCTGCACGAAGTGTTTCCATATTTCGCTCCGTTTCATTATTATAAGTGCTACGTGCATCATTTCGGTTGGTATCGACTTTTAACAAACATGCATATCGCTTACCCTTAGCGAATGGTGCTGTTTCGCCTTATTATGTCTCTCCTTTATGGCTCACTTGGTTTTTCTTCTCTTATGTTTTCCCGTTTTTTTTCTCTAGGTAGAAGGAGGTGGAGAAGAAATGATCACATCACACCGTGAACCTCCATCCAAGTAGGCCCAGGGCAAGGAGACTACCCCGTAGTCCTCATCCTCAAACGCACAAATACACCCGTATTAGCGCTGTAGTGAGAAGAGATACGGCAACGATCCAAGTAGTCACACAATCATCAAGGGGGTCATTCGCTGGTTTATACAGCCCTGGGACGGTTGAAAACTAGCGGAGTGCATGGTGGCAGGCAGAGTACATAGCAGCCTAGCGAGAGGGTGTCTGTGGTGTGTGAGTTGAACGCGCCCGGTAGATGTCGTTGTGGTGAATACCCGGTTCGCTCTGCGCATGTGTTTGTGTGATGGTGGTGCCGCAATGATGATTGCCACTGCCAGGGTGGGAGTGTGAGGTGGAAAACGCTCGTGGAGGAAAATTGCCCAACACTCTTGGTGGTGCAGTTGGTCCTGTGGACTGTTGAAAGCGGGTGGCGAAGGCGAAGATATCGCCAAGGGGAAGTGAAATTTCGTTTTCGTGCGTATTTGTGCGCGCGTGTGCCCGAAAAGTTCGCTAGCGACGACCGACGCGTTTTGTGGTGGTGTGCGTGAGTGCGGCCAGAAGCAAGGTGCTGTTTTGTCGACTGTGGTGAAGTGAGGCTTCACTTTTTTCAGTGGATAAGCAGTAGCAGAGGCAAACGCATCTCGCGCAAGCAAACCGTGTAGCAATCGACGGAGTGAAGCGTACACGCGTCGTAGTCGCAATTCGCAATCGTCGTCGTAGTCGTCGCAAAGTTGTCGACCTCCAGTCTCAAAAACGGGAAAAGTAACAAGAAGAGTGTGATATTGTACGTAAAAATATCGGTATTATTTCGGCCGTGCACGGGTGGCTAACAAAACTGACGTACATCGAATAGTGGATTAACGAGTGCGATCGATCGCGATCCTGTGCTGCTTGGGATTGGGTGTCTTACCCCTTGTGGGAGAGCTTGAAATCGTGTGTTAGAAAAAGATGACCTCCTGAAAATCCTAGGCTCGCCGGGATTGCATTAGTAAAACAAACAAATAGCGGTGGATTTTCAGCGCAATGATTACAACAAAGTGAAATATGTGTGAGTATCTTCCATATCACTCTGGTCAATGGGGATAAAATTAAGCTGCCATCTATGCAATCAACAAACCAGTGCTGACAGCTATGGAAAACAATTTTTGACAGAACGGTGGTTGCCTTCAATACTGCCAACTACGACATTATTGTTTCGAGGTGGATGCCCATCATCGGGCGAGGGAGTAAAGCTGTGCAATTGTCGCTCTGAATTTGCTTCAGTGTGTTTGTATTGATTGTCGTTTCCGGGCAGTGTTGCAAGGCTAGCAGTTTACTATTCTACCTCTACTGTGAAAAGTTGTGATTGTTTGGTTTTGTTATTTGGGCTTACTCAGGTGTTGTTTAGTGGGGCCCGAAGTCAATGCACTAACTTGCATATTTCGTTAATTCATAAACAGAGATACAATCATCCCACAGTTGTGGATCAACTAAGGGCAATTTTTCAGCATAAAATATGACTAAAAATCATGGTGACGCTGTACAAAACAAAACTACACCCCTGGCACTGCTGAGTACAGTTGTCATCAGGAATGCACCTTAAAATTAGTGATGGTTTACGAAAAAGTGTTGATTCTTATGTAAACTTCAAACGTTGTCCATCCTAAAGATGTGGACCAGTGGAAGAGGAGGATCCTTATTATGGATCAAATTGCCTCATATACAATTGCGTAGGAGCAGGAGACCAGCCCCCCTCTCAGAATTTTGGATGAAAACAAAAATATACATGATTCTAACGTGAAGCTAAATTTTCTGAATCAATTTACATGACTCTTATTATTGACATAAAAACGTTTCAGTAATTAAGTTTTTTTTTTATTTTGTTCAACAATAATGGAAAGAGAAAATAGAGAAACTTAAAAGTAGATTGGAGTACCTTAAACTTTTTAATTCCGCCCTAGGTACTCCAATCTACTTTTAAGTTTCTATTGAGATTCTGCTCAGAGGATTCGAATACATTGAATAGAGTTTTCATGGATAGCTTACCGTACACTGCATCAGCGTGTCAGTTATGAGTTCGGTGAATCTTGCGACAACCGCCTGTCGCTCGATTGATTACCGCTAGAACCAGCCTGTAGTTGTCGGCATCGCCGTTGCAAATAATAACGTGGTACAAAGCATCAATATCCTAGAAATCCGATGGCCACAGTTCGTATTTTCTGAAAAATACAATATATGCTGTTCTCAATGTTATACATATCGTCGAACAGCATATTCACTGCATTATGATTTCTCATACTTTTGGAGGATGCCATGCTTGAGATGTCCGGTGATAAAGTTTTGTTTTATAAGAATCCACTGGAATTCATGCATTAACTAAAAAATTAATTGCAAAATGGACAAAAATTACCAAAGGAATTTCTAAATCAATAGTTAGCGGGAATTTCAAGCGAAGAACATGGCTTGATTCAAAACAAATATATCCAAGGATTTTTTTTTTTAACCTGGCTAAGTTTACTTCATATGGATGGCAGAATTTTAACATAGTGTTGAGAAGTCAATCAAAATCAACCGTATTTTTATTCCAGCAATAATTTTTTTCCATGATTTTGCTTCATTTTTCAAGTGATTTGATTTCACATGAAAAAATCTTATTGTTTAAACTCTAAATTACATTTTTCCAAGAGAACTTATGTTTTCAATTCTTAGGATATTCCAAAAATAATTCAAATAGTTTAAGCAAAACTTCGGTATTTCATGGAGAATTATACTATAATCAAGTTCCTCTAGGAATATCAAATGGTAGCTTCAGAACTTTTGCTATAAATCTATTGGAAATTTGTCAAACGATATTGTGAAATTTGTTCATACTTTCAGTGTTTATTTCTCCTGGAAGACACCAATTCTTTCTATGTCAATTTTTTATCCAAAACTAGATATCGAAATATGTTTCCTTAAATACTTACTTATTTTTTCCAAAGTTCAAAGTTTTCCCTTGCATCATCCACTAGAAATTCTTTTGTAAATTCCTTCAAATAGTGGTCCCAAAAATGATTTAATGTTCTTCCGCGAAGTTCATCCAAAGTTCTTCTTAAAATTTCCAAAGTATTGCGTCCGAATGTGTTTTTTTTCTGGAATCTTCAAAGGATATTTGTTTGAAAATCCTCAGAAATACAGTTGCTTCCGAAATTTGCATAGCAGGAAAGGAAAATGTGGAGAAATATTAAGCTTAATAACTGAAAAGGGGAAAGCGGTGTATTAAGATATTCATAAATAATTTTGTAAGGATCTTGCTTAAAACTTTTCTTCAGAAATAGTTTTATCACTTATTGGCAGAATACATATTCAGGGATTGAATTCTTTTGCAATTTCAGGGTGGGATTTCTAGAGGCTTTCTTGCAGAGCTCTGGACAATCCAGAAATATATTAAAAGAGTATTCTTAAGGAACTTCTTGTTTTTTTATTAATTGGAGGTTTAAATTATCCAAAAACACTAGAGAAAAGAAAAATCACGTATCTTTCGTTGTGTCGATACTTTCTTGAGAAACTTCACACAAAAATATACCGTTCCTACTACAATAATTAAAAATAGTCCCTCCAAAAAAGTTTGTTTGGAGTTTATTTGGAGTTCAACGTATATCAGATGATAAATACAAATACATTCAGTAAAAAATTCCTTTTAACGCCAATGATACAAGGAAAAAAAGAACAAGATTGTGTGTAGTAAATCTTACAAAAACCACATTTCCAGCATTTCCGTCAGGTATATTGTAAGGAATTTTATCAAAAAGATTATTAAACTGTACTTTAAATTCTTGAATTTTCCTTTAAGAATTAAGTACTTTTCCGAAATTAATTCAATTATCTATCGAATTTCTTTCAATACTTTTTTGTATGTATAACTCTAGAAATTTGATTTAAATTGGATATGGATATGGAGTGGTTTGTAGAGTAATTGATCTTTTAAAAATTATTGAGTTATTCCTGGGGAAAACAAATCTAGAACCTGAAAGAATTTTTGAAAATATTACGAGGATATGTAAAATACTAGGATGCATGTTTAGAGTAACACCTGGAAGAATTCAATGTTTTTTTTTGCATAAATTCCTGAATAATTTTTGCTGTGAATTTTTCAAGCAGTCCTTGGAGAAGTTCTGAAAGATTTGTTAATGGAATCTGAAGAGAAATTTTAGTAAAAATCTCAAAGGCAAAACTTGTATAGGAGTTCTTGGAGGAAGCACTGTAGTACGGAAATAATTCATGAAGAAACCACCGTAGGAATTCTCAGAGGAATCTTCTAAAAGTAAATGGTTGAATACCTGAAAAGTTCGTGGAAGAATCACAAGGGATATATTTCTCGTGAGTTCCTTGGAAGAATTCGTGAAGCATATTTTACTGGATATTTCGAAGTAAAAATTTAAATTAACAAATATCACTGGAGTGTATTGCTGCAAAAAAAAACACAAACAAATAAAATCAATACAAATTTATGCAAATTACGAAAATTGTGAAGATCGTGAATGTAGCGACCGACATTACTTCTGTAAAACAATAATTTGTTAGCTTAATACAAATGAAATGATCAAGCAGCAATATATTTGGTAGATTTAACAGAATTCTTTCTTGATTCTTATGGATTTCGAGTTAACAGTTGTTCAATTAAGGATCATAGACAGAAAAATCTCGCTTTAAGATGAAGATGAATCGAAGCCAAACCTCAAATCTTCAAGAGCACAAATCAGTAGAACCAAACACCCGTTTGAGCTGAAAACTTAATTGGTCACCAGCTGATGGTTTGGCTTCGCTTCATCTTTACCTTAAATCAAACAAAAATGTCCTCACAGAACAAATTTATGATGATTTTTCCAAATTTTTCAAATCTGTCTATCTGCTGATGATCGAAAATCTCACACATAAAATCTGGTTTACCATGATTTTTCGTAGCCTGGTTGTTTTTTAATGTACTTTAAATTTCCACCCGAATTCCGAAGATTCTGATCGATTTTTTGTAGACTCCAGTGATTTTAAATGAGACGCTGGGAATTTCCAACGGAATATTTAAAATTCGAGCTGCAGTCCTGATTCTTGCAGAATCACTCAATTTAATCCTTAGTACTTCCAGCAATGAATTCTTAATGGAGTCTAGAGATTTCTAGGAGGCTTCTTAGATTCTGGAGAGCTCATCGGTATATGGATTCTTAGTGGGCTGCTGAGGATTCTCTGCCGGGTCTTGAGGTTTCCTTACTAGATTCTGAGAACTCAAATAGCGTGATCCTATGAAAAATTTTGCCGTTTGTTGAAGATGCTGAACGGGATGTAAGAACGTTTAACAGACTGGGGTTCTATTCTATTCTATTGGACTTTTGAATAACGATACTCATTAAGCAATTCTCGCAGAAACCAGTCCACCATCGGCATCCATCCTTGAAATTCCAATATTCGGTTTTCTCAAATTGGTGGACCCCTCGTACGCCAGCTGGCTAAACAGTTTGCGAGATAGCTCATTTTTTGATAAATCTTAGGTATTTCTTCATGTGGTATGTCTTATATTTCCCTTGGATCACATAGCAAACGTAGTGGCATCGTATAGAGGAAGGATATAGCTTTCATCTGAGACTAAACAATTTTTGGCGACGTTTTTTTAATTTGGCTGCCATTTTGTTTTTCTTTAGAAAAAACGTTTTTTTAACTATTAAGCTGAGAAAGATAGGCTACAAAAACTAGGTGAGCAATGGTCTTTATCCTATGAAATGAACGATTTTCCAAATCTGCGATTTTGAGGTGTATGACGAGTGCGATAACTGAAAACATCATTTTTTGTACTACACAAAGAAACAAGGCTTCTATCGTTGGTGTTTTCTTCGACACCAGTGAAGAATAAGAACATAAATTCAAGTGGAAAAATCTGGTGGTCATCTTGGATTTTGACGCTTTCTTGATTTTAAGCAGTAGAATGAGTTTTTTACCTTGTTAGCACTCTCTTCTCTTATTTGGCTTTACATCAATTATCTTGATAAAGCCTCGCCAACAATATTTCGCCAATTCCCTCGGTTCATGGCCGCTTCTCTCCATCCTCGACTGTGACCCACGCTCTCCAGGTCCTGGTGTACCTGGTCAATCCACCTAGCTCGCTGCGCCCCACGCCTTCTTGTTCCGACCGGATTCGTGGCGAACACCATCTTTACAGGGTTGTTGTCCGGCATTCTTGCAACATGCCCTGCCCAGCGTATCCTTCCAGCTTTAGCTACCTTCACGATACTGGGTTCACCGTAGAGTTGAGCCAGCTCGTGGTTCATCCTTCGCCGCCACACGCCGTTCTCCTGCACGCCGCCGAAGATCGTCCTTAGCACTCGGGGTTCGAAAACCCCAAGAGCTTGCAAGTCCTCCTCGAGCATAGTCCACGCCTCATGCCCATAGAGGACTACCGGTCTTATGAGCGTTTTGTACATCGTGCATTTGGTGCGGGGGTGAATCTTTCTTGACCGCAGTTTCTTCTGGAGCCCATAGTAGGCACGACTCCCGCTGATGATGCGCCTTGTTAGCACTCAACATGTTGAATTTCGATTTCAATAAATTTTATGTTTAAATCTTTGCATTTCATCTTGCCCATGTGCATTTTATTCTTTTCGAAGAACAAAGCTTCTTGAATATCCATGCCATTTGTTGCAGAATGTTAAGAATTTTATGTTGATTTGGTGAACCCACGACAATCCGTTAACACTCATCCTACTCGACAAAACGTTCTGTTCATGTTTTCTTCTTTCTGTCCCAACTCAGACAGAGACTGCTCCTCTAATTAGTATCCTTCCAGTCGTCGCGCGGTTTGCCACCGTCAGAACCACCAGGTTGCTGTTGTGAACAAAAAGTTAGGTTTTCTCAACAGTGTTGTACAAAATACAACAGTGCGACGATTAAACTGGTATTGTTATGTTAGTACAGTTATATACTGAGATCTTTTTACAGACTACTCACCATAACTCGATATTGAAGGGACCATCGAGTTAAAGCTCAAGAACCCATCATTCAATCACCAAAAATGTAAATCCAGTTTTTTCGTTCAAATTTAAAAAATTCCTCTTAAAAATTTATTATCGCAATCCGCAATCGCAAAGGGACCATCGACGAAGCCATGAAAACCAAATTTTAGTATGGTTCTCCAATATCGAGTAAGGGAGAATTGACTGTATATGAGACTTGTAGAGCCTTAAGATGGGTTTTCCACTCGACTTGGAAAGTTTGGGTCGCTAACAAAACTCTGTTTTCTCGTTTCTTTTGTCCTCAACTAAAACAAAATAAGTATTTCAGTAATGTGTTCTACAGAGCTTTACGAAGTTGTAGAATCCTAATTTCATTGGTACTTGATCATTACTTCATTGCAATTAACAAGGTTTGGAAAATTTCGATGTGAACATACCTTCCAATATTTATTTGCAGTTATTCTGCCAACACTGACCCTTAACAGTGTAGTCAAATGCAAAATACATTCAAAAATGTACTTTAATTAAGTGTTTTAAAAGTCACTAAGTTTTTAAAATCCTATTTTCAATTATTAACAGTCAACAGTGTAACAATTTGTTGCAAATGTAACAATTGCAATTTGTTGCATTGACTGAAGCAATCCACAAAATCAATCTACGGCAGTCTTGTACCGCAAATGCGCAGAGTGTCACGCGTATTGACGATTTCTTTACCCCACTGTGTGCGTTTTTCCCTCCGATCCGGGCACACTTATATGGTGAGCCGTAAAAACACAGTGGATGAGCAAATCAACAATCAGGGACAGAAAGCGAGCATGCGAGCGAAATAAAAAAATACAATGTAAAGGTGTCGTCGTGATAGCATGCCAGTCTGTTGTTACTTACTGAACGACGGCGACGCTGAAGCTGATTTACGATGGAACCACGCACAGTTGTCCAGAGATGACCAAATGTAAGAAAATGAAATTTGATAACTCTCACTGATATTTTTCATACCTTCTTTAGTATTGATTGCGCTTTCATATCCTAATTTTGATATAGTGAATGATTAAAAAAGATTTCATTCCGCACGCTATGTCTAAACCAGCAGATTACGCAAATCGAATGTACCTCGGATTTTTTTTTCCGCTAGAGTTCAGAAATTGGGTTATATTTTCATAATCGAAATGTTTTAAAATATTCCATCGGTGACATTTTTATATATTTCTCTTTGGAACAATTTTTCCATATACAGACTATAAAAATCAATAAGAATCACGTTTTCCTACACATTTCAGCCCATACAAAACGTATGGGAAAAAATTCATCGATAGAATATTTTGTAACCTTCCGATTATGAAATTATAGATCAAATACCGATATCTAGCGGGACAAAATCCGAAGTACATTCGATTTGCATAATCTGCTGGTTTAGACATAGCGTGTTCCATGGACTTAATGACATTACAATTTACATACTGACAGCTCGTCCCGAAGTAAAATTTTCCGAGGGGTGAATCAAATGCGATTACCATACTAAATTCAAACGTGTTTTAAAAATAGTTCCAGGGAACGGAAATTAGGAAGCTTTGGATTATGGTTCAGTTTTTATCGTGGATTCAGAATATGTTAAAAACAGGTTACCCCTAAACAAGCCAATTGTACAAAGTTTCAGATTGATTCGCGTACATTTCGAATTTTACAATCTATATGAATATTACATAAACTGTAAGGATATCATGTTGAATTGGTCTATCTATGTTTTTTTTAATTTCATGGGTTATGTTCCATCGAAACCATTGTTTTCGTACTGAATCCCAACAAAATCGAGCTCCACCGATCATATTCAAAAGAAAAGTCCTTTCTAATAGGAAATGCTTTGAATCGAATTTAACATGTTCACCATTTGAGAATGTTCACAACTGTACAACATGGAACTTTTAAACAAAAATGCTATTTTTTAAAACTCTTCAAAGGAAACGCTGTTAAACGATGTGCTACCAAACAAAACAAATAACACTTTGAAATATGCAAATTTTAGGGCTTGTGGTTATTTAGTTATGTGTAGATATGCGCTATGTAAATTTTCATTTTCTGTTACAGAGCGAATAAAACCATGAGATTATAAAACTGATATAAGACATTGCATTTTTGTACAAACAAAAAAGGTACCGGAAAAATATTTGTCTTAAAAAATCATGTTTTTTTTAAAGAAAATAGTAACTTTGAACGATTTGAATGTCATTTTTACCTTTGGTAAAATCTTGTACGAAATTGGACCACTGTGGAACGGGCCAGACCTGACGACCAGCAGCCAAATCAGCTCTCTGCAACACATGTAACGAAACAAACTGACTGGCTGGCTGGCTGGCTGGCTCCCTTGAGCACTGCCGGGGTACCTATTGGCTGGTTTCGATGCACTTTTTTCCCTCCGCTGTGTTTGGGACACTTTTGTGTTTTGTGCCCAGGTTGGTCGCGCAGAAGGTACGCAAAGTAAACCGAGACGAAGAAGGAAAAAAATGAGTACAGTTAAAGTTTTCACGAGTTTCTTTTTGCGGGTCGCGTTACTGTTGTCCAGGGTTTGCCTTTATAGGGGGCTCTAAGTGAGCCGAAAGGCTTTCATTTCAGCATATTTAGAAATTGAGACTTAGGGACTTGAGTGAATATCTCAATTTCAAATCGGATCTGCTGAATACCATTTCACATTTTTTTATTATTATTTTATTTTAATTTATATAAACAGAACAAAATATCACATATAATGTGTATTACATAATAAACTTATAACTGAAAATTATGTAATTTGTTCAGCTAAATCGATTGCAGCTTCACAGTATTGATCCAAAATCATTTTAGACATCTGTGTTGGTTCTCACTGGTATGTAAACTTGTGCAATAATATAATTTGAACAATTAATTTTGATGAACATTTAAATATAAGCGATATACAATTATTCGGAACATTTTTTGTATCTTGATAAAAAAGATATTTAACCCTAGTCTGCTTCATCTCGAGATCAACGGCTTGGATTCCTTTAGAATGGATGAGGTCGAGAAACGCGTATTTGTCAAATGATACAAACTCTAGCGAAACTAAATGGTATAGTACTAAATTCGGTTTTTCATTTGTTTATATGTATTCCACTGAACAGCTCGAATATTTATTATGTACATTTTATATTTTTCCACATTCAACTTATCAAACGAAAAAAAAAAGACCTAGCGATTATCAAGTATAAAAAGGAGTACACGGTAACACGTATAACTAACGGAAATGTTTTCGTTAGTTACACATCAAATAAAATACGGCTAAGAAAACTATGTTTTTTAAGTACCGCCAAAACACATTTTTAATTGTCATAAATTGATATAATTGGTTATTGTTATAAATTGGTAACCAGACGACGATTTGAAAAATAAAAAAAAAAAGAAAATGAACGCACAAAAATATAAATAAGAAATATCAAAATTCAAAATTAATTAATATGCGAATCCAAATAAACTATTGTACAAAAATTGCATAGGTCGATTTAAGACAGCGAAAATTGTATTTCGAACCAAATTAAAGGTTTTGGTATTCGAGGATTATTTGCCATACAAGTTTCTATTATAAATCTGTAATACGGAAAAGGTCTCACCACCCGCTAGATGAATTATTCTGGGTTACTTCGTTTACTTTCTTGTCTGGAGCTCTGCCTGCATGGAGCAGCACAAATCTTCAACAGCTCCATGAAACTGTTTTCTTCCTCTTTCGAGCTGAACTAACTCTTACTCACTCGGTCGTCATTCAAGACCATACTGTACTTTGTTCGGGCGGCGCAAGTCCCACTTCCGGATGACGAACTAGAGATGGCGGAATGTGTTGCCTTTCCTATTGCCGATCCGGCACAACGCAATACTGAAAAATGAAAATCGCCCGTCAAGGCCGAAAACCGCTTCAGTCGAGTATCGATCGGTTTACGGTGGGGCCTGCGACTCTCTCGCACGAGACGGTGGGGAAACGTACACTTTGTTTACCCCTCGTAAATCAACAAACTGGACGGATTTGACCTTACGGAAGTCACATAAGTCAACAAATTGTTCTTGACTGGGTTTGTTCCGGTGCAGACCAGATGGTTTGATGTGGAAGAATTCACGCGGGAGCATTGCGATCATATTGATCTTCTTCTTCTTCTTTCTGGCGTTACGTCCCCACTGGGACAAAGCCTGCTTCTCAGATTAGTGTTCTTATGAGCACTTCCACAGTTATTAACTGAGAGCTTTCATTGCCGATTGACCATTTTTGCATGTGTATATCGTGTGGCAGGTACGAAGATACTCTATGCCCTGGGAATCGAGAAAATTTCCTTTACGAAAAGATCCTCGACCAGCGGGATTCGAACCCACGACCCTCAGCATGGTCATGCTGAATAGCTGCGCGTTTACCGCTACGGCTATCTGGGCCCCTCGATCATATTGATCTTTCTTTTGTCTTCTATGATCAACTGAGAGCTATTTTGAACTAGAGGGTCTTGGACAAAAATCCCGGGAAATCCCGGGATCTAAAAAATCCCGAATCCCGGGATCTAAAAAATCCCGAATCCCGGGATATTTTCGAAAATCCCGGGATTTTCCGAAATTGCATGTTGAACTTGAAAATACTGTTGTATTATTTTCAAATAATGACACAACACAAGCTGCATGTTCTTCTGGTGGCTGTTGATGCAAGAATGTATTTAAGTTATTGTATTTGACTCACTCAATAAGCATTTTTATTGAGGTTTAAGGCCACCTAAGCTTATAATTTTTTTAGCAACGTAATTTTAAATAAACTATAGCGGGTTTCTCAAATGTTTTTTTTCGTTTCACAAAAAATACTTTGATGATTGAATTTTAAAATTTTATCGATGCCATTTTATTTTCCCGTAACACTTTTTAGTTTTTCCGGTATACCTTACACTTATCCAGGACTATCATACCTGTGGCTGTCATGCCAATAATTTAAAAGCATGCAGATTTCATATCATATGACACAAGAATGTAAATAATATTGGTAAAATTTGAAAGAGATTGGTATCACCTACCTATACGTATACCTTATGTATCAGGTTTGAATTTCGTTAAAAATTAATTTTAATAAATGCCCATTGACTTCAACTGTCGATAGGTGAAATATTGCTGAATGAAATCTAGGATAGCACTGTTTTTGTCTATTTTAATTCGACTTAACCTTCAAAAACAGGTTCGGTTATTATGAAACTACGCTTTAAAACTAAACATTACCCGTTTTGGCCGTTTTATAGTCGTTTTGGAAGCATTAGATGTTTGTCCCGGGATCCCGGGAAATCCCGGGATTTTGAAAAATAAAATCCCGAATCCCGGGATTTTTTTGAGTCCGGGAAACAAGACCCTCTATTTTGAACATGGAAAGTAGATGTTTTTGGATGAAAGATTTAAATTTTGTTTGAATCTTGTATGAATCATTGGATGTTCAGGAGACACTTTGAGAACACCAATTTGTACAATATTTGATAATCAATGTGTCATTACTCTGGCTGTGTTGATAATAAGACTGCATAATTTCAAATATTATTTTGGTTTGTTCAATACTTGACATATTGATAATTTGCTTAAAAAGGTTTGAAAAAAAATCTAAGCCCTTCGAATATACACTACCGTGCATAAGTTTGGGTTCACTCCCTAAAAAACATGCAAAAGTTTTCAGTCCTTATCTCTGTGATCACAGGTCCAATTGAAACTCTCTAAGCCGCATTCGAAAGGCAAAGAGTTATTCTTACTTCGTATGTATTTTTCCAAAAACATTATTTGAACTTTGTATACTAAATTGGTTCTTAAAGTTGTGACATTTTGCAAAAAACGCACTGAAAAAACATAGCTAATTTTCTCAGCATTGGAACGACCAAAATTTTAAAACAAGGTGTTATTAGAATCGAAATCTTATATTCTTTGAAATGCACACATGAAATTTTTGCGGAAAAATCTGAAAAGCATTCAAAATCAATGAAACAGTCAGTCAAGTCATCGTGCAAAAGTTTGGGTTTACACCTCAGTATGGTGTATCGTACAAAAGTTTGGGTTCACTTGAACTTACTTGAATCTGTGAAATCTCAAACCAATCATGTACGCGCCATTATTTGCACTCATAAAAGCTTTAAACTATTCAAATCGGTTGAAAAATGGTAGAGATATTGACAAAAATGATGTGCGTGCGGCTCAGGTGAACCCAAACTTTTGCACGATTGGCCTCATACTGAGGGGTGAACCCAAACTTTTGCACGATGACTTGACTGACTGTTTCATTGATTTTGAATACTTTCCAGATTTTCCCGCCAAAATTTCGTGGGTTTTTTTCATAGAATATAAGATAACGATTCTAATGACACTTTGATTTAAAATTTTGGTCGATCCAATGCTGTGGAATTTAGATTTGATTTTTCAGTGTGTTTTTTGAAAAATGTAACAACTTTAAGTAAAAATTTAGTATAGAAAATTTTTAAAAATGTTTTTGGTAAAATACATACGAAGTAAGAATAACTCTTTGCCTTTCGAATGCGGCTTAAAGAGTTTCAAAGGGACGTGTAACCATAGAGATATGGACAGAACACTTTTGTATGTTTTTGAGGGGGTGAACCCAAACTTTTGCACGGGAGTGTAAGTTTCGATAATATACTTATGGACTCAAAGAGTGTATCTACGTGAAAAGATGACGTGCTTGATGTTCTAATGACTATCGCTTTTGCTTTATAAGCAGAAGGTCATGGGTTCAATCTAAGGCCCACCGCATTCCTCGTACTGGTGGCAGACGCCATTGTTAGTCAAAGAGTGATCAGTAAACACCTTTTTTTAAAGAAATTACATTTGTATTGACCTCTGTTAACGCTATGAAATTGGAAGGTTCTTCAAAAACTTCTTCGAAGATTCCTCAAGGACGAGTTTCGGGAATTCTTCCAGTAGTTCTATCAGGGATTGCTTCAGAAATATATTCAGGAACTTCTCCAGGTATAGCTCCTGAAATTTCCCTAGATATTACTCCAGGGAATCATCCTAAAAATCCTCCTGCTATTTTTCTTGTGATGTTTTATGGCGTTAACAATTTCCTTAATATTTTTTTTTTTTTCAAGAAAAACATCCAGCAATTTCTTTAAGGAGTTCAGTGTATTTTAGGAAAACTTCCAGCAAACATTCTTTCTGAAACTCCTGCAACGGTTTATTTCAGAGTTTTTGAATTTTTTTGATGGAATCCTACTGTCTTCAGAAGTTTTTACGCTAATTTGTCCAATAACGCTACAACAATTCAAAACAGGTTTCGGTAACATTTAAAAAATATCGCCGATATTTTTCCATGGATTCCTTAAGAAAATTTCACAGTTGAGGAAATAGTATTTCTTAATGTATTGAAACAAGGAGCATGTCAATGGATTTATTTTAGGAATTCCTCAGCGTCAGCGGTTTTTTTTACGGATTACTCAAATATTTTCTTAAAAATCTATTTTTGTTGTATAAAATGATCATGGCTTCAGACGGGAAATTGTACAATCTACGATTACTCGTACTTAAACTTCGCAAGTTATTTCATTTGAGATTTTTCATGGATTATCCAGAGTATCCTGCAGGTCATTTCTTTTGGTGATTATTCCAATAATTATATCAACAACTTATCCAGAAAATTCTTCACTTTCTCAAAGAGTTGAGAAGCTCTCTCAGACATGTTTGCAGGAGTGAATAAATTATTTGATCTTCACTTATAACAACTTTAGGAGCTCCTTCAGAAATAACTACTTATTTGATTTTAGAATTCTTCCAACAACTTTTCTGAACAAAAAACTTGTCAATTCCGCGGAAGAATTACTGGAAAATCCTTGCAAGCACTCCTCTGAGAAGCTAAGAATAGTGTGTAGAAAATCTAAATAATTCTATCCAAAAACCATGTCATGTGTTGTTAAGAAATTTAAAAGAAATAAATCACACAGTGACTGTTTCACACTGTGTGATTTATGAATGAACACCAGTGGTGCTCAAGAGAATATAACACGATGGACGGTGATCATTTTCTTTGTCAGTAAGATCTCAGCAGGATCTGTCAATTCCTAGTGGGAGCCAAGGTTTTCCATGAGAATATTGTACTGTATCGCCACGTAACGCGTTATCCTGTATACTCATAGTGGGATACTTAGTGGTTGAATGGTATTATGTGAATTTGAGTGGAATCGAATCTAATGCTTCTGAACAAATTTCTAACGAACTTATAAGAATTTCTGTCAGATACTTGGGCATCCCAGTAGAATCGAGGCATTAAAGGACATTTTGCCGATTCTTAAATTTTTTTAAGTTGAAAATGGGAAATGTGTTTAATTTTTCCAAATAAGCTTAGTATTTGCGCAGACAAACAGACGTAACGCCCAATGCTAAAATGATTGTTTGGCCGATGGACCAACAGGTGGCGGTAGTATGAAAAAGACAAACACGAACAAAAACGACGCAAGCGCTGCAGGTGGTCGATTGACCAACTATCATATAATCAAATGAATTGGTAAAAAGGTAGTCGATGGACATCAATGAGAGTGTGACGTCTGTTTACCTGGGGTATTTGTATTTATAAATTGACTCAAGATTTTCAAATTTACTTTTTTCCTACCAAACGGTCTGAATCAAAAAGCCCAACATAGCATGTTGTAGGATAATTCAAGGGCCTTAATTTGAGGTGCAACCTAAAAGCGCCATCATAAAAAAAATGAGAAAGTATTTTTTCAGGATGCTACTCCTGAAGATAATCATACAACTAATTCACGCACAAGCTTAAGTGTTTGAAATATTAGCATCATTAAGCACCTGACGAGTGTAAACCAACGCAAAACAAACGTGACAAACTCACGAACAGGCTTTGCATCCGCCTGTTCGGGAGAACATACCAAAAGAAATGGCAAAAAATTCGCAAACATTTACTCGCGAGTGATCGAGCAAGGTGTGATTCATCATGGTTTGGACTTACAACTCAATTGTGTATCTATCAAATCTACAATTAAGTACCATTTTTTAGCTAAATATCCATAGAAACCTAATCATGGAAGGGAAACAAGGAAAAAAAAATTAATTAACAGCTCCGGTCACGTTCACGAATCACTTTGGCTTCGTTTATTCGCGAGCACCACTGATGCGAGTAAATCAGCAGTCTGATGCTCAGAATTTGTTTTGTTTCTCATTCCTGTTCGGCAAACATGCTCACTTCTTTCCATTACTGATCAATATCATAATAATCTACGGTTTTAAAGTTTGAATTTATGAAAAAATGGTTCTCAGAATTTGGAATTGATTCATGAGGCCGAAGTTGGGTAGTATAGCAAAATAAGCTAAATTTTTTCAAATTCAGTTGAAGAGCATGATTAAACTGAAAGAAAGGCTTTTGCATTATTCTTCTACTTTTTATTACGTTTCAACAGGAAATGAGCTTGCTTTTTATACAGATGCACAATGAGTACTAACGCTTTTTGTATGAAAAATTTCAATTTTTTGTATGAGCAGTAACGCTTTGGCCTTTCTCAATCTCCTCTTCCAGCGTTACGTGAGTTGTGAACGGAGCCATAGTTAAATGTCAATAAAAGGTACAGAACTTCAGAAAATTTAGGAGAATAGTATCAAATCAACTACAGTATCGGACATATGAAATGCGCCAAAGCCGTTTTTGCAAAATTGTCAACTTCAGAGAGCTACATTTCCGCTATTTTTCAACCGATTGATTTATTTTTTGTCTGTGACGAGTAACGAATTATCCTAATATCTGATAACTATTGAACAAGTTGTGTATAAACCAATGATTCAAAAGATACACATAGGTTGAATCTTGACAAAAGAAGACAAAAAGCAATGTAGCATACAGACTACACGTCGTATCATTTTGGTATATTAAGGACATTTGTTCATTGAGTGATAAGTGGAAAAATATCAACGTCATATGCAGCCCAGATTCCGCTGTCTCGAAACGTCAAATGCAGCCTGTCGTTTTTATGGCTAAAAAAGTGAAAAGTATTGTATTCGAAATAAACTGTTATTAAAGATCTCAGTCAACGCACCGTTTTTGCTCCAGTTTTTCCAAAGATGCTGATAAACCTAAACACAAGGCTAGTTATTTCTAATGTTTGCTACGTTTGCTGGCATGAAATTTAACTCAAAAGCATATTTATGCTTCAGTGTGATAATAATGTCTCATATTCCAAACAGTGGCGATTTCAAAGGTAAAAATTGATATTTCACAACTTTTAAATATAGAGAACTTGTGTTCGGAATTTGAGACACAAAGGTTACCTTATCTATTGTTGATATCGAGTTTGGTCTATTTTTTCGAAATCCTTTTAACAAAATGGATAAAAAAGGATATAAAGTTTGACCTAACAAATGCATCAAACTTTGATCCGAAATTGTTCCAAGTAAGGAAATTCTTATTCTCGTGATTATATCCGTGGCTTTGTAGAACAACCATGCTAAAGGTAATTGGCTTCAATTGTCGGTACAGGAGCATTTCGTATTGAAAATTTCTTAAATGTTCCCAATAATGAAGTGCTTGCTATCGTCTTTTACCCACTGTTTTAACGTGAACGCCTCCCTGGATGAATGTTCTGAATTCAAACACCAAAGGTAGAGAGTAGTGTATGATCTTTTGGTTGGGTCGCTCGCACCTGCGGGGTCGGGTGATGCTGTCAGGATCAATCGTGTTGCTCGCGTAGCACGAGATAATAAAGGGATCACTAAGTTAGTAAGGTATCGAGTTACGGAACATAAAATTAGTGCAACAGCGATCCAAGGGACCATCGAATATGCTATGAAAACCAACTTTTACTATGGGTCTTTAACTCGATATCATGATACGGAATATCGAGTAAGGAAGAGTAAGGACTGTAGTAATAAAATAGAAATTGTAAAGATTAATAAATGTATTGGAAATACTCTGGAGAACCAAAACTTGATTATACGTTTTTCTTAAATATTGGTAGGGCGCAGAGCTACCTTGATACTTTCATGGCATGTAGGGTTTTTCTCGGACGAATTGTCTAAAACTTCGCAATAAGAAGCACTTCAATACGATGTATATTGTGGCTAAACATGAGCCCAGCAGCTTAAAAAAAAAACACTGCCGAAGTGGCTAAAATGTGCCAAAAATAAAGTCCGACTCTCTATTTGAGATATTTATTATCGTTAAATTTAATTCTCTGCTACAGAATTTTGATAATATTTAAACTTATTTTGGATTTGCATTTACGCTACATTCGGAATATATTATCGCTTTTTTCTCGATCTTTCTTTCAACTACGACACGGTGTATTGTCGATTCTCGCGAACTTCCCGGCACGACTGTTATCACGCAGTCTTCGAAGCGAAATTCCAATTATTTGCTGCGATAAGAACACCCGCTTCGGGAAGACGACATCGCCCCGCAATCGTTTCGCGGGCGCGCACTTTACTTAGCCTCTACTCTAGGATAGGAGACGTAACTACCATCTAATGGAACAATTATGTTTTACAGCCCCGCCGCGTCCAAGTGCCTGTTTGTATGTTTATTTTCGGTCTAAAAATTTCCCCTTTTCTTGCTCTCTTTCTCCAATTCCAGCCGAACCCGGTCGCCACCGCCTTCACCACCACCTCCAGGCTTCACCGTGTCAACGGAAGTGAACCAACGGCAAACAACAGTTAGAAGAGAGCCAGTGTTCGGTTATTGCTGCTGTTGTAGTTACACTACGTAGCGAGGCATCTCTTGCGGTAAAATTTGGATAAGGCTCGGGAAGTTGGATAAGAATTTAATAACAGCACGATTCTCGAGATTGGAGCCCCCGCTATAGTTGGATGTTGTTTGTGGTGTTTATTGATTAGAGGAAAAAAAAATTGGAACTGTCGTGCGGGTTTCTGTTCGGTTCAGTGTAAAGTGTTTGTGTTGTATGAATACCTCGCGACACCCGCGAATGTTAGTGCAGTGCTGTGCGGAGTTGGAAAGATTCCAGCCGAAGGTGGGCGAAGAAGAGATCATCTGCTAGAAGAAATCCGCGCGTCGATCTCGACAACCCGGCAACGGCATTAATCCTAGTTTCTATTACCGGATAAGGCAAGGGAAGATATTTAAGTGTTATCAAAATGTATGCTAAAGGAAAAGGGACTGCAGTGCCGTCGGATGCACAAGCTAGGGAAAAGTAAGTATACATTTCTATAATTATTTAATTAGTATAATCTTGAATATTACACTCAATTTTTATATCCAGTACCATCATCCCAATTTGGTAGAAGCAACATATTACATTACATTTGCGTAGCAGTTCAGAATATTCCCAGGTGAATTGCATTCACCTGCTCATAAGAAAACAAAATGCATTCTAATAGACTTAATCTAACCTAACCTAAACCTTTAAAAAATATTCGTGGCAATAGAAGATTGCAATGATTTTTGTCTAAAGTTATCGTTCCAATTTATTTGTTACAATGCTTCTAGTTTTATGACTTCTGTTGTACAAATTCTTCCCCATAAATCACTCCCTCTCCTAGTTAGTGGAGCGCGTGTAGGGGGACTCTCGACCTTGAAAACCGGTCATCTACCGGCCGACCGGTTTCCCATATTCAAATGCCCACGAGTATATCCCTTGAGTTGCGTCTTCTTCAGCCTCGATAGGTACCTGTCGTTAAGTTCAATCACAGACCATTCGCAGCTAATCAGCATCCGAAACACCTCCAGCTTCTTGGCGGGCGGTGCGACTGTAGATATCAGATCGTTAAACCAGTCAGTGAGTAACGACCACTGAACCCCAAGCAAGCAATTCACGACAGGGATGCCGAAGGGAACAAGAAGAAGAACACGCACTGGGTAGGGGAGGGGGTTACAGAACGTACCCATTAAGGGTTACTGGCAATTTACTCAACAATGTCGTTTTTGTAGAAAAAGGTGGCATATAAAAAAATATTGAGTATTTTTGGGGTATACACTCCCGTGCATAAATTTGGGTTCACCCCCTCAAAAACATACAAAAGTGTCCTGTCCATATCTTTGTGATTACACGTCCAATTGAAACTCTTTAAGCCGCATTCGAAAGGCAAAGAGTTATTCTTACCTCGTATGTATTTTTTCAAAAACATTTTTTTAATTGTGTATGCAAAATAATACTTAAAATTGTGACATTTTTCAAAAAAACACACTGAAAAATCATATTTAATTTCCTCAGCATTGGGTCGACCAAAATTTTCAATCAATGTGTCATTAGAATCGTAATCTCATATTCTTTCAAGAGACCCCACGAAATTTAGGCAGAAAAATCTGAAAAGTATTCAAAATCAATGAAACAGTCAGTCAAGTCATCGTGCAAAAGTTTGGGTTCACCTGAGCCACACGCACATCATTTTTGTCAATATCTCCGATTTTAATAGTTCAAAGCTTTTTTTAGCGCAAATAATGGCGCGTACATTATTGGTTTAAGATTTCACAGATTCAAGTAAGTTCAGGTGAACCCAAACTTTTGCACGATACACCATACTGAGGGGTGAACCCAAACTTTTGCACGATGACTTGACTGACTGTTTCATTGATTTTGAATACTTTTCAGATTTTTCTGCAAACAATTCGTGGGGTCTCTTCAAAGAATATGAGATTACGATTCTGATGACACTTTGATTTAAAATTTTGGTCGACCCAATGCTGAGGAAATTAGATATGATTTTTCAGTGTGTTTTTTGAAAAATGTCACAACTTTAAGTACAAATTTAGTAAAAAAAAGTTCAATGAATGTTTTTGGAAAAATACATACGAAGTAAGAATAACTCTTTGCCTTTCGAATGCGGCTTAAAGAATTTGAATTGGACGTGTAATCACAGAGATATGACCTGAACACTTTGGCATGTTTTTTAGGGGGTGAACCCAAACTTATGCACGGGAGTGTATTTCCATGTTTTTTATTTAAAAAATATATGTTGGTTTCAAATTCTTCTTCGATGAAAGTACAATTAAATATATTAAAAACTAGTAGTCCCGGCAAACTTTGTCTTGCCATCAAGTAGGCTAGGAAAACGTCAATAAATCACTCATACAAAATGTTGCTTTTTCATAGCGTTTTCTCTTTCAAGCATGCTTTGATTGAATTGTTTGCTTCAATGATAGAATGATTGCGAAGCCTGCGGAAGAACTTTGACAGCTGCGGTAGAACTCTGCAGCTACCGTAGACCTAAGTTAAGACGTGTCAGGTCAAAGTACAAAAACAAAACCAATTGCCTGTCAAAAAAGACCACTTCTAATTGGTGGTTTTGGCAAAGGCCTACTTACGCATCGTTGAGTTGGATTGCAACAGGGCACTTTGTTGCTTGCCCGGCCGTATTGCTAGTTCATAAATTAGAGTTTTCATCGAAAGTTTATAAATTTTTCATGAAATCTTTTTGTTTCAAATCAATTTATATTCGATGTTAAGTTAACCGCATGTGCTCCTACAATGCTAAAATAAGTGAAAAATACTTAATAAGGAACCGATTTCTTCACCTTCGCGTAAGCCGTAGACCAGGTTTACCCATATGGTTAAACTGGGTTTAAGGCTTATGCCAGTGATCCTCAGCCCTGTTTTTTCAACTATTTTTATTCCTGATAGTGGATAGTATTCGTAATGGTTTTGTTTGATGTTCTTAATAACTTTGGGAGTAGAACAGCTTCCCGAAGAAAAAATATGCGGAACTTATCTGATTAAAGAGACACAGCCATTTGGTGACCACGGGCTTAAACGATAGTGAAGAAACCGCTTATAAAAGCAATATAATGGAAATTGCGCTAATTTTCTCTAAAAATAATGCCAGTTTTCAATATGAAGCTGATTTTTTGTAAAGCTAGCATATTCTATTGTGTTGAATGCATGGAACGTGCAAGAAACAATCAAATTTTGAGCCTTGATATTTGAATTTGTTCACAATATTTGCTTAACAAGGATACTGGTAGCACTGGCTTTTGTATCGTCAAGGTTATCGACTGAACAAAAAAAAACGGGGTAGTCTTAGTTGGCCTGTTACGTCCTGTCCTAGCCGTAGACTAGAAAATTTGAATTAGATAACCATTTTCAGATGAATTGTCAATAATTTTCACACTAACTGAAGATAAAAAGTCATTATCAGAATGCTAAAAAGTCAACTAGTCACTTGCTGTTGATGACTAATCGATCAAGTTTTCCGCTAAAACGGATGTTCGGTCCTCCAGCTTTGTGATCGAGAAAATATGAGATTCGGCTTCACATTCACTGAATTTTGATCTAATTTTGAACTTCTATTTTTTATATAAAAAGATTTGTTTTATTTGATTGGACAGCTTTTTTAATTCAGGCCTAACATGTAACAGTTAGGTATCTAAATGAAACTTTTTTTTTGTTTTCGCATGAAATATTTCAAAGTTTATGGTTTGAAAACGGCAGAACTGCGTTGGTTAATATATTTTCTAATGTGTTTGATTGGATTGACAAGTTCAGCACTGACGGAAATATTCATCATTTTGATGCGAACTTTTCCATCACTGCTCTAAATATGTACACCTGAAATTCCAGTTAAGTTTCACGTCATGTATCGCTTTTCCAGAGATAAAATATTAGATTGAAATATTAAAACTAAGCTTCTGCAATAATTAGCGTACAAACCAAGATCAACGTCAGAAACGTCATTACATTTTGACATAAGTGCCAATACGTTGAGAATCGGACTTTGTTCCAGTTCGGACGTATGGGAAAATGGTGGTTTTCTTTTTAAAAAAATACTTTGTGCTTTGCTTAAACATAAGATTTTTATCATTCCGAAATATTTTGGGTAATACATAGGGAGCCGGATCCTATTCTTGGCACTTTTGATTCACTTCGGCGGTGGGTTTTCAAAAGCTACTAAGCTCATATTTGGTCACAATATGCGTCGTATTAAAGTGCATCTTATTGCAAAGTTTCAGACAATTCGGCCGTGAAAAACCCCCCATGACAAAGTGAATCATGGAAGTACCCAAGTAGCTCTGCACCCTATTAAGATATTTTATTGATAACAAATATAATGAAAAATTTTTGCTCAGAGATATTGTGAAATTTTTATAAAAACACAACAAATTACCCGTCCTTGTTTCAATAGAAATGTGAAATATGCTTCAGTTAAGTGAAACTTGAGATATTAGGACCTAAAGGTGAACATTGCTCAAGCGGGTTAAAACCGATTACGTTGATGGGGCGGTTTTACCACCCCTTATTTATACAAACTTAAAAGTCTAAACTATATTGAAAGTTTCTCAGTGAGGAATTCTCACTGCTTACGAAAAAAAACATCGTTATTCAAGTAAAATAGAATAAATTTGTAAAAACAACATGCCAAATCCACATATTTTGGTGCTTGTGATGTGCTTTTCCTAACACCAGAAAATGAAGAAGATTTAACCCACTGCGGCCAACAATTGATCTATTTTTATATTTTCAAGACCTTAGTAGAATTAAATAGTTCTGAACTATGAATATTTAAATACTAGTTTAAAAATATGTAATTACGATTCCAATTCCAATGAGTTTACATGTTTACAGTATATTAGAATAATAAGAATTTCAACAATTGAAAGTGAAGACAAATTCCATGCAAATTCTATTGAAAGATCTTTGAAAAATCGAACTAGTGTATTTTAGGTAGGCTGCAAAAAAACTCACAAGAACATTGAGATAAACAAGATAGGTGATCCAATTTTTTTTATATGCATTTCCGTTTTGAAAAAATCGAACCTCGCCAAAATCGAACGGACACTGTGGTAGAAATGTTTCACATGTTATTTCTTTAAATGAGATGCTAGACAAAAAAATATCCGCATTATGAAAAACGCGTTGGATCGTTTTGCGCTATTCTCCCCTACGTCAGTTGGACGCGGCAGAAGGCTCAACGTAGATACGTCGTTGACCGTGACCCCGAGCGAGGCCCCGCCGCAGAAAGTTTGTTAGCATTAGGCAAGGGAGCAGAAGTGAGTTCATACGCACCTTCCTATATCTTCTTACAAGGGTACCTACACCACGTTCAGAATCGGATAGTTCTTGACCGCGCTTTGTGGAGGAGATCCCGATCCGTTAGAACAGGGGTTTTCGGTTTTTATGACTCGCGGAGCACTTCTTGAATTTAAATTGTTGCGCGGTCAAATATGGGCCAATTTAAAATTGTATGAAAAGCAAAATTATTGTCCTTTTTTTTTTGTTTAAATTCGAACAACTTGAGCCTTCCTTAGCCGAGTGGTTAGAGTCCGCGGTTACAAAGCAGAGCCACGCTGAAGGTGTCTGGGTTCGATTCCCGGTCGGTCCAGGTTCTTTTCGTAATGGAAATTTACTTGACTTCCCTGGGCATAGAGTATAATCGTGCCTGCCACACGATATACGAATGCAGAAATGTCAAAGAAAGCTCTCAGTTAATAACTGTGGAAGTGCTTATAAGAACACTAAGCTGAGAAGCAGGCTCTGTCCCAGTGAGGACGTTAATGCCAAGAAGAAGTAGAAGAAGCGTGTATTTTGTAGTGGAGTGTTTTTAATATGGTATTTCAGAAGCACTGATCAGTGCTCTGAATCATAAATTTAATTATTTGAAATAAATTTGATTTGATCATTTCATTTTACCAATTACCATTAAATTTTCAGCGTGAGTGAATGTTTTGTGCACCTGAAAATTTAAACTGTGGTATGGCTCGGTATTGTCATAATTTATAGCGCATTTTCAAGAAAAATAAGTTGAGTCGGAATTGTTAAAAGTGTCGTGGAGCACATACCAAGGCTTCGCGAAGCATCAAGTGCTCCGAGGAGCACAATCTGAGAACCACTGCGTTAGCCTCTGAGAATGAGAAGACTACCTAGCTAGAACAAAAAACCAAAACGGATGAATAGATAGAAGAAGTCAGTTGGTTTGAGAGATGGAAGGCGATTAGCAGCCAAAGACGCATATACGTAGCTCTAGCTAGAGGTACGCGCAGGTCTTTCCCTGGCAGTTGGTAGGTATCAGTTCAGTGTGGAAGCTTTGGCGTTCGCTTCTTTCTGGAATTTTCCCACTTTTTGCGCTTTAGCCTGATATCTAACATCTGCTCTGGTTAGATACACACCTACATGTGTAGGGTTTGAAAGGTCTGTACTTGCTTCGGTGCAAGTGTACTGACGGAGAGGGTGACGTTTTGTATCCTGATTTCTCAAAGATTATGAATTGAGTTTTTAAGTTCCGATTTGTTTTCATTTACTTGACTGAAAATTTATATTTTAATCATCAGTTTGATATTTGAATGTTTGACTATACGAGGTTCCATTGCAATCTTCAGTTACGTCCCATACTAAGATTTTTCTTCACCAGTATGGTACCGTAATTTCGGGTGAAATTGATCACTTTTCACTGTTTTTCATGTCTGTTTTCTATGATGTTGCCATAGAATAGAAATAAACATTCCTTAACACAAAAAGCTTCACAACATGCAATTCAACAATAGTTAAGACGAACAACGTTCATTTACATAGGTTGCATTGATTTCTGTGCTCTATTAGAGGGAAATAAAATCGTGTGACACAGTGATCAATTTCACCCGAATTTACGGTATAGCATAATTTATGTCCTAGTAGTATGCATGCTATTCAATTGGTTTGTATATTTAGTTTTAAGTCTGACAGAACCATCCATTTATCTCTTCAAGTCTCGTGAAAGCTTTTCCGAGCAAAGTTCCGGAAATTTCGATAATCAATCTCACAAAAACGTAAAATTTTCAAAAAATTATCTTCGTTCAAAAATTTCTTCAAAAGCCTCTAGGAATGCTACCGTATAGATTTTTTTTCACAAAGATGTCTACAAAATCCTCATATTTTTCACACAAACAAGATTTTTTCAAAGAAATTTGTTCAAAAGTTGAATACAACAAGAAACAGTAGCTTACGAACCTGGTAGCGGTAGTTAGAGCACACGCCTCTCACGCCGAGGACCTGGAAGCGAGTCCTATCCCCGAGATAGTCACTTATAACAAAAAGGTTATAGTGTCAACTTTCTTCGGAAGGGAAGTTTAGCCGTGGTGTTCCGGAGATGAACTAGCCCAGGGCCAAAAATTTCGTTGATAAAGATAATAAAAAGAAATGATGAATGCTATGAAATTTATTAAGTCAAATCTGAATATTAAAAAGAAAATTCATTTTTTATTCGACTGAAACATCAATTTACTCTCACTCGCTATTATTAATTTTCTGTCTGCATTTGTTCCATCCGAGTGATGGAATTTCATCGCTTAATTCAATCCCCAGTAACGAAATTCCTCTCCTCATTTACAAAAAAAAAAAAATGCTCCGTCAAACCGTTCCGACCGGCGCGACACATCCGAGCGAAACGGTTCCATTCTCCGCTCCGAACAGCTTTAATAACAATCCAATTAGCATGGAACTCCCACGCACTAC
Source organism: Aedes aegypti (assembly GCF_002204515.2). Taxonomy (NCBI): domain Eukaryota; kingdom Metazoa; phylum Arthropoda; class Insecta; order Diptera; family Culicidae; genus Aedes; species Aedes aegypti. Next base: position 332,740,234 of record NC_035109.1, read on the forward strand.
TTGGTCAATCTTGAATTATATTTTTTTTCGGCGTGTTGTATATCTTCAACCAATCCGCGTGTTCTACCACCAACATAAACACAAATACACACTCGATGTAAAACATTGACACGTTATCAATGTTCATCATTGGGGCGCTACCATCGTCATCGTCAGTATAATCAGCCAATCAGTAGGGCCGTCACCATTGATCGTGATGAGGGGAATGATTACGAAAGCGGAACTTCCCCCACCACCCCCACAGTGATCAAGATACAAAAAAACGTGGTAAAAATGTCGTATTATTTTAGTAAATAAAAAGTGTCTTGAAACATTATTTAGGGTTGAAGATTCTATTTTGGGCATAGTCACAATTCTCGAAATACGACATTCCTAAATAATTGCTGTTTTCAATATATTTTGTGGCCCTTCAAAAAAAAAAAAGGTTTTGGCAAACTTATACAAGAATGCTCTTCTTCATGAGCATGAGCATGATTGACCGCCCGCAATTTCTACTCCGTTTTTGTAAGAACAGCTGTTCTTACACAGGAAACCAGTAGCATCCTCAATGTGTAAATACTGGTGCTGAGGAGTCCTCTGCACTTCCACAAGAAAACACTGGGAGTTTGTATATGGAAAAGGATTCGTTTTGGTAAACGATGATGATATATCACTCGCACAACGCGAACTGGACATGCTTGATCCGGATTCCGTTGCTCACCCACAATGGAGCATGCAACAGATTCAACGGATCAAACACTCCTTAGACAAGAATACTCTTCTCCAATTAATTTAAATTGATTCTCACCGAAAAATATTAACAATCTCCAAGTATAACAATAGACGGTGACTAAAACCCTATAGTAACCTAAAGCTATGTTTGGATATTTGGTTTTTGCCAGTTTTTTGAAAAACTAGGCCTCTGTGCATCTTATTCGAAACGATACGAATGAATCCGGGAGAGCCGTTTGGGGAGCATTTTGCGGGGAAAGGAAAAGATATGCTATCTACTGGAGTTGAGTTAGGTTGTGTTAGACGAGGTTTGGAACGTGAAGGTAGATTCGAAAAAAAAAAGTTCTTTTTCATAGTGGAGCTACGATTACATAGAAATGGAGGTTCTATGTGCACATCGAATGTGGCGTATGTACAGAGCATAAGAATATATTTTGCGGGTGTGAGGGAGAATGCATGTCTTTTTTTTTGGAGCTGGAGTCTTGCCCGCATCTCTAACCTCTTTCTCGGTGAACGCTTACAGTACATAGTTTGAACTTACACTGACAGTATTATTCTCCAAAATAATTTTGAGCAAAATACAACTCTTGCACGAAAATTCAAAATTTATATGGTTTAGTCACAAATTGAACAATACTGCCCATGTTCGCAAGGACGGCGTAAGCGACACTGGCTTTTTTCGCATTTTTTAGTTAGTTTTATGACATACTGAATGCTTTACATTTTTATCATTTTTTTTGGTTCAAAATTTTGCCACTAGGTGGTGCTAGCGAGCATATAATATAGGGTCCTAAAATTTTAAATGAAATCTTGTTTTTATTTCATAACAGTCAGGGTTGTTAACGTTAATCAACGATTAACGCCGTTTCGTTATTTCGTTAACGTTAACCTGTAACGATTAACGAAGCATGCGTTGAATGCGTTGAAATACGATTTAACGGTAACGTTAACGCACAGCGTTGATTTAACGTCAACGACTTCGTTATTTCTAACGTTAACGATTTGGAGATTCTAATATTAAAAAACCGATAGATTAATAAAAAAGTAAATGTAGAAAAGCAGAAAATGATTCAGATTACATAATAATAACGAGTGAATAATTCATTACTAACATTAGTACAAGATAACTACGAATTGTGAGGGCAGTTTCAACGGTTTCAACTTAGACGCTGACACATGCCATGTTCAGAAACGATTTTTAGAAGAAAACAAATGCATGATCTCAGTGCAGTTTTTATAGAATGTTGACTGATTTTTTTTCAGTTGGATTTGCTGGGAAAATGATGTTTACAGTAAAGGTGCACAGTATCGAAAGTGGGAAAATCTGCTCTATTACCATTGCCACTTCCGATTGCAATGAAAACTTAAATAGTATGACAACTTGTATTTCAAAATGAGAAATCGGGTCATTCTGGGGGCGGTCACTCGGAAACATCTTGATTACTGGAAGGGTAGAAAAAAGGACGCCGTGTGCTGGCTGAAGGCAAAGGAAGAGAGTGTTCGATTTCAGCTCATTGTTGTGGGTTGCTGGAACGGCGAGAGGTCATACGACGGTTACAATATTGCTAGGAAATCTTTGCAATTTGTAATAGCTCTTCTAAGCAATCGAAACTGACGGTCAAAGAGGCTGGCTGTTGAGTGCCAAATAATTGCTCTGCACTGTGAACTTTGATTTTTTTAATCAACTTTCCATGGATACGGGGTATCAGCATAGTAACGTGTAGTTTATTGATGTTTCGAAACATTCTCGGGGAAACTGTACGAAACATAAGATCAACGCTTTGGTTAGCGGTGGTCGTTGACGTTGATTCAACGCAAACGCGTTAACGTTGACGCTAACAACCATGAAAATTAACGCAACGGCGTTGACGTTGATCCAGAGCACAATCAACGTTAACGGCGTTAATCGTTGATTAACGTTAACAACCCTGATAACAGTGCATGTTACTACAACAATTTTTGCATTTTTTACCGCTCAAATAACGGATATATCATATGAGTACTTTGACATTTTTGATCATGTTTAACGTTTACTTAGGCGACAAAAACGGCACAGGGGGTTTACTTTTTACACTGGGGTTGTTCCTATCTGAGAGTTCAAAAGGGACACGGAAAACAAAATACACTCAAAATTTGAGTTTAAGCCAAAGGGTGTGACAAAGTCTCAAAAACCATATAAAAATGCTTTTTGGACTTGAACAAACAATAAACATTGAAAAATTGAGTAAACATGTGTTGCTAGCTTAAACTTAAGCGTTTGGTACTAAAATTGGGACAGGGCTTTAGCACCCTATTAAGCATTTTAAGCAAGTTCTGATAAACATGAGATTGAAAGTTCGAGACTTCGGCAAGATTGTTCAGAAAGTCAAGGACACCCGGAAGCTTAACAATTTGGTTCAAAATTTTGCCACTTGGTGGCGTTAGTGAGCAAATAAAATTAAGCATTTTGAGCAAGTTCTATCTTGCGATTGTGATTAGATGGAAAGTTTGAGTCTTCGGCAAAGCTAGGTGGTCTCTGATCCAGATATAATACAAAGTTCACATCTTCGGTATCCAGCGATTCAGTCCTTAATCACTAGACGATGATGTAAATAGCCAAAAAATGAAGTGAATCGTATCAGACACATTTGAATATAATGTGAATCAGACATTAATCACTTTAAAAATGAAGTGAGTCCTAGACTGTTTGAATCAGATCTGAATTACTTGAAAATGAAGTAAATCAGTCCTGTGTTCCTTAAATATGAAACAAATCATACCTGACTCATTGAAAAATAAATTGATTGGAACTCGAAACTTTTGAATTTGAATGACTTGAAAATAAAGTGTATCAGACCTGAATCACATAAAGACTATGTTAATTAATGAATAAAACCTCAATTATTAGAATATATAAAAGATGAATCAGATATGAATCTCTTGAAAACTAAGTGAAATAGTCTCAAATTGCTTAAAAATGAAGGAAATGTGATCTAAATCACAGGAAAATGCAATGAAAAAGCTCAATGACTTAAATTCGAGGAGAATCAAACCTGAATTACTTTAAAATAGAATTATTAAGAACTGAATCACGTAAACATGAAGAAATTCAGACCTTAATTATGTGGACATGAAGTAGTCTACCTAAATCACTTATAGTTCAATAATATCTAATTCACTTGGAAAAATTGACTATGTGAATCTGATATAAATGATTTGGATATAGAGCGAATCAAACATGAATCACTGGAATATGTAGTGAATTAATCATTAATCGCTTAATGATGAATCGGACCTGAATCACTTATGAAGTGAATAAAACTTGAAACTTTTGAACATGAAGTTAATCAATCATGAATCACTTGAATTTAAAGTGAATTTATCCTGATACACTACCCACCATAAGTATGGAATCGCGTATTGCAACACTCATATTGAATATTGCAGCACCTTGAAAAGTTTAGCATCACCTAAAATGAATATTTTCTCGTGATTCTGAAGTGCAAGATCAATGTATTTTTGAGGTAATCTTAAAAAATACGTCTTTAAACCCTTGCGAATTTTTATTTTTGTTGAATAAACTTTTAACACTGGATTTTGGGTGATGCTAAAGTTAAAATTGCTGCAGTATTCAGTATTGCAACGATTCCATACTTATGGTGGGTAGTCTGGCATGGACTTATGGTGGGTAATCTGACATGAATCCTTTGGGTGTGGATCGAAAACCTGAATGACTTGATTGTGGAATGAATCAAACATAATCATACGAATATGTTTATGAATAGGAAGTGAATCACTTGGATATGAATTGGTTTTGACTTGAATAATTTCAATGTGATGTCTACAATTTCGAGTTAACATTAGTAGAAATACTCAATTTCAGCGCCACCCAGGAGAATTACGAATCAAACCGTTTTCCTTCCGGACTTCCTTGCTTTCCTGAACAACTTTGAACTGACGAAAATGTTCACTAACGCCTTCTAGCAGCAGAGTTTAGATAAATATGATACAATATATACAAAATATACAATTATTTTTGATTCAAGTAGAATTTTAAGTCGGCGGTTACAAGGCACAGCCATGCTGAAGGTGTCTGCAGACACCTGATACGTCTGAGTTCGATTCCCGGTCGGTCCAGGCTCTATTCGTAATAGAAATTACTTGACTTCCCTAGGCATGGATTATAATTGTACCTGTCACACGATATACGAATGCGAAAATGGCTACTTTGGCAAAGAAAGCTCTCAGTTAATAACTGTGGAAGTGCTCATAAGGCATTAAACTGAGAAGCAGGCTCTGTCCCAGTGAACACGTAATGCCAAAAGGAAGAAGATGATCGACCCATACCCAACCAGTGACTGCAAGATTTTAGTACAATTCTGCGTGAAAACCTAACAAAACTTGTATGATATCGTTGTAAATACAAAAGTTACAAGGTTCATATGAAGTAAATGTATTGAAATCTTACATTTTCTCTAGGAAATCCTTGCATTTTCTTCATTTGAAACGATTTTATACAATTTCTGTATTGTTTCTTGTGATAGGTATTATTATTGTCACTAGAATTCTAGTTAATGAAGAGATATGGAGGAATGATGTGACAAGTAAACTGGAAGTACCACTGCATTTATACAAGTTTATGTTGATTTCATAGATGTGGCAGGAATGGTTTATTTACGGTATGAATTAGCTTTGGTTAGCGTAATGCCAATGCATCAGACGTAAACAACGCCTTATTTCAACGATTTATTTAATGCAAAAAAAATGTTCTCTTTTTGTTACTTCGCAAGATAATATGTAGATTCATAAAAATAATGGACTATCGAGCATCGTCATTCAAAATAGCAAATACACAAAGGAATTGATTGGGTTTGTCAAACATTTGAATTCAGAGCTGAGGTTCAGTGTATTTGCATTACATTTCTTTTTTTTTAATAATTTGACGAACAGTGACCAAATATTTCGTTTAACGTTTAACGTGAAAAGATGTTTTTGCATTAAAAATCCCTTTGATCAATCGTTTGGATTGATTAGAAAGGAACTTAGTTTTCCAATTAAGTGAATATCTCTTAACTCTTAGCAAGGATGGTAAAAAATCGTCTCTAGCGAATAATCTAAGAGGGCCGTCACTCTCGCAGCAGAATGATTTCAACACCTCATTACGCGCGCCTAGAGCAGATATATGGAGCATCCGATGCACTGTTTGTCATGGGATAAAGGGTTTATCGGATATTGTTACAAGTAGCGATCAACTTGAATCATGCCGCATTCGCGCTATAATTGATCGCTCAACCAATGTCCGAATGGTTTTAGAATCACAACCCAGACAACCAGAAGTCGCATGAAAGTGTACGTAATAACTCGTTTATTCATACAAATTACATTAAACCCGCAACAGACGGTGGGTAATCGTCATATTGATGAGTTTCCTCGCATAAAACGCTGTTTATCTGAGTTCATTTGTACATTTTGTTTCGTCTCGTACACTCGTACAAAGTAAGTCGAATCAATCCGTAGCAGCTGTCAAATCAACATTTGTTATCATAAGTTAAGTCGCTTAAGATCACAGGTTAGTTCGGAAGAATATTTATACACTCGCATTGTATGTTATTGTACATCACATAATATATGCACGTATATCGCCTCCACTTTTGTTCGTAGAAGGCCATTTTGCAACATCTTATAAGTGAAATTTTGCACATACAAAGCCTCCTGGTGATTTCGTTATACGTACATTTTGGTTGTCTGGGAAACAGCATATATGGAGGTAGATCATTAGCTAAAAGTATAAAAATCCTCAAAATCATTAAACTTTTATTTCCGGAACAGTTAATCGTTTGCGCACGTGCAACACGATGCATTAGGGTAAGTGTTCCCTTAGTTGTGGGTGTTCCTATATTTGCGGTAGTGCCGTTTTCACTGATTTAATCACTTTAACTACAGCACCGACACTGCCAATCGACGTATTGGCTTGTTGATATATGGAATAGCTGAAAAGAGTGTTCAAATTGCTTTAGAACTGATGAAATATCACTAAATTTGCTAAAACTTTTATTACTTGTGCCAATAGTTGCGGTAAAGTGTTCCTATAGTGGAGGATCCCATAAGAAAACAACGGATACCGCAACTATAGGAACACAAATTAAAAATATACCGCAACTAAAGGAACAGTGTACCAATAGTGGAGGTATTATTTTTCACTGACATGCCGTGGATAACTGCGATGAAATCATTTCTCTCATTAAGTCAATGGTCGTTACTTCCCGTTACAACAATAACATGTACATTAATTGCGCTTCTTGAATTAAGGCGGTTAAATGAAGTTCAATCGTGCTTAGTACCTCCACTATTGGTACATCTACCCTATTTGCGGAGCGTAGTTTGTTGTGATAACTTGACGACAAAAAGTTAATCATTGTTGCTATGATCGCAGGATAAAGAACAACGCGAGGCATCATGGACTTTGTCATGATCACTAGATTTCCATCCTTGTCTCTTAGTGATCAAATTTTCGATGTGATTCTAGATTAATTTATATATTATGATAGTTTCCCATCGAGATATTTGACGATTTTCTGTCAGGATGCTAGATCAGATTAACATGATAATTGAGACAAATCTGGGTTACAGGACTGGTAGCGGTCGGACAGCAAAATAATAGTGGCTTAATTGACAAAAATATTAAAAATTGTGAACAAAAAGTGACCTAAAAGTGATTTCAGTCATAAAAATGACGAGAAATGAAAATATGTTCTATGTGCATATTAACCAATACATTTGGTGAATTTAGAATGTAGAGAACAGCGGTAATTTGAAATATTTCTCAACAGTTAGCTTTCTGGAATAAGATTTGATTGTCATAAATGGTCAAAAAGATGACGCATTGGAGATTTCACTTCTCATTTTTTTACGAGGCGAATGTTAGTTTGGTATAGATTAATCTTTTATATTTCTGATTGAGGTAAAAAAACGTAGTTTATCAAATACATGAACTCCTAAACAAACTCATAATAGTATTTTTAACGTAATTCCTGTTCATGCGGATTTTACTGGCAAAAATACATTTAAAATTTTTGAAGATGAAGTGTAAAACGACTTACCAAATCTGTGGAATAAATCGAGCTTTTTAGTTGTTGACAATATTGTGGTCAAAATCTTGAATGAATTCCAGAACATTCTGAAAAAATCCTGGCAGGTTTGAAAATTCAATTCATGCAATTCAAACAAGCAAAAACTAGAAACTCAGAATAAATTTATAGCAAAATTTCTGTGAAATTAATCCCATTCTTCCAAATAACAATAACTCTCGAAGACAATTGATTATTGATAAACCGAATTAAATTATTGTGGATGACTTTTTGACACGATGTATCTTGTATCTTGAGAAATTAGTCAGAATGTGTTGGTTTTTCCAGGAATATCATTATAATATTTACCAGTAAGTTTTTATAACGCTCTCATTCAAAATCCATTGTGAAATTCTTGAGGAGTCTTTACAAAGGATTGCTGTAGGATTTCTTTCAGTAACTCCTAAAGTTCCTTCGTTATTTAGTTATTAAGGTGTAGATGAATCGAAGCCAAACCTCAAATTCTCAAGAGCACAAATCTGGAGAACCTAACGTCCGTTTGAGTCGAAAACTTAATCGATTGGTCGCTAGCTGGTGGTGATCAATCGATTAAGTATTCAGTGCAAACGGGTGTTCGGTTCTTCAGATTTGTGCTATGGAAAATTTCGAATTTGGCTTCAATTTATCTTCACCTTAATGTCTCAACGAACGCCAAGAAGCCATTTTAAAATTTTGGATGAAATTGTTCCAGCTGTGTTTTAGAACTTTGTCTGGATCGTTCCTCAAAATCCATTGAGGATTCATTGAAAAATCACATAGAGCAGGCCAACAACAAACCACCGGGGTAGATCATACCGCACCACACCGGTGGATAAACATGCCTCATGTTGAGGCCAGTCTTCATGGATTCACTGCTATTTTGCCAACACTGTACTCACCTGTACATCATACCTCTCAATCTGTACAGATCATCATCACATTGTTATTTGTACTTTTTCTGCGCGGCATGCGAGTCGAGACGAGTCGCTCTCACCGCGAGTGACGTGAGCCGACTAATGTTAAACAAATGGAAGCGAGTCGGCAATAGTGGTTTCTGCGCTCATGTACATACACGTTACATGTCACCAACACTACTTAAAGAGTGCTGGTTGAAAACATAAACAAAGATCAGCTGTTCCCAGCAAAATCAAACGGCAGTATTTTCAACCAGCAAATTTGCGCACGTGTTCGTGACACCGCTCGGCGAGAGCTCAATTGTCAACAATTTCATTGTATAATTGTTTGACAGTTACAGAAGATTCCGTCAACTGTTATACAACTGTAACAGTTATCCATAAACACAATATTGCATACAACAATACAGTTCGAGAATATTCTATGCAAGTATTATAAAGTAGAGTGCATTATAAATAGTACACCGTTAGATGTAGAATTTATGTTTATATGTAGTCTGAAATAAATCGGGAATTCGAACATATCTTCTTTAGTGTAGTTATTCCCTATCGGACCGTATCTGTGGAAAACAAAGCATATCTTGAAGATTTTTTAGAGAAACTTCTTCAGTTATATCAACAGTTTTCTTGAAAGTCTGCCAATAATTTCAAAAGATTGAAACTTTTGTATAACATTGGTCAAAATGTATCTACTAGATACTATCTAGTAAATATTTCAGGGAGATGCGTCAGGAATCGCTACACGATTTTTGTGCTAAGAGTATCGACGAATTTTGACAACAAATTCCTCTATTGAATTGCTAAGAATTTCCTAAGCATCCCACAAAAAACGTTCTTGAAATAAATGAATAAATTTGTTAGAAAAAAAATGAGATATTCGTCAAGAATCCTATGCGAAACCTATCTATGAGTGCGTCGGTGAGTCGCTGGTCTCTCTTCAAGTAGGTGTCAATGGAAATTGTCATCTCTTTTCATCTTTGCCTTCCGTTTGGATAGTTATTTCTTCCAAAATAGTTTTCCATGAGCAATTGGAATAAGAGTGGTACTGTAACTAACATAACAGTTTTCAGTATGCAATCTACGAAACGCAAGAATCTTGTAAATGTTATCTATCAGGCAGATATACTCGTATCAATATTGCATGAATTTGGACAATTCTTTAAATTCTACTAATAATCTCTGGAGTCTGCCATATGATCCCACTAAAGTATTTTGTTAGGAAGTCGCAAGAACCCGTTAAGCATCTGAATCGTCTTACTATCAAGGATTCATCCTAGTACATACCCAGGGATTGATTTTGAAATTCCTCCATGATTTTTTTTTTCGGAAATTCTCCCAATAATTCATCTGAAGATTTCTCATGCTAGCATACTTCAAACTTTCCTCATGGAATTTAACGGGATTTTTTTAGAGATTCTTTCGAGGATTCTGGGATTTTTTGAGGATTCCTGCAGGGTTTTTTTTAATCTTCCAGGGAATATTTTCAATTTGACTATTCTTTCAAATTCTAGAAATTGTTCATGTTAAACCAATTTGATTGTTAACAGATGCAACTAAACACTTTCAATTGGGAACAGTAGTTCACATCACAGACCGGTCTAGTTCGCAACGAGTACACACAATATTGTCTTCTCCTATCGCTCGTATACTGGGCTAGCAACCCCAATGAGCAGTAGGTATCCACCTAAGCTACAACTGTCTCTGTATACTGCTGGTAGTTGCACCATCGTCAGTAGCTAAGCGGCAAAAAAATCAGTACAAAACTAAATATAAATAATATCCACTATGTAGCTGTTTCGCGTCGTCGCCGCCGGTTCCATCCATCTTTGCCCCGTACTACCATCCAAATAGGTTCAACACCATCGCACAGCAGTACTCTGCTGATAGTGTGGTTAGACATGGGCAACTGGGGAGATCCACCTCGTGCGACACAACTACCGATTCGACGTCATCGTATACATGGGGAGTGTGAGATGTGGAGCCGTTTAGTGTGCTGTTCAACACATAGAACTGGTCGGGTGGCTCCCCAATCTATGAAACAGCACTGCTCATTGTTTACAAATTGTCAGTTTGGGATGACGTTTGATGACTTACATGAGATTGGAACTTAGCTTTATCAAATCTATGAAAATTGAACCGTGATAAATGGGAGGTCATGCATTACTACTCATGCAAGATTCCACGAAAAATTCTTCACCTATCACATTTCCATCGCTCAACTTGATTTTGGAATCACCCTAGCCCACTCATCAACTATGCTCACAACATTGAATGATTCCCCTGGAATCTCATCCCCTTGGAGCGAGAGAGGTGAAATCGAGGGGGGAATCTCTATATCAACCAGTAAATAGGTACATAACCACGATGTAGCAACCACTTGGCAGCGGCGGTGTAGTGGAGAAGCGCCAACAGCAAATCGAGAACACCGCACCGATAAGAGTTTGAGTGAATATGAAACCCAGCAGTAGTAGGAACCAACCCACACCAGCAATCAGGGCTTCAAACAAATCGGATAATAAACACTAGAGTGTGCAAGAAGAAAATCCAAATAAAGTAAAGAAAAAAATGTGGGGAAGCATCGAAGAGAAACAAAAAGAGAGCGCAAATAATAATAACAACACCGAGTACAGAAATAATAACAAGAAAAGCAAGAAGCGTGGAAGCAGCGACAATGACGACAGCAAGGCGCTGAAACAAATCGCGAAGCACGGGACTGACTGCGCTCCGCCGCCGATTGTGGAAGAAGATTCGTTTTTTTTTTCTTTTTTGACGTGAATGTATAAATAAAATTTTATTAAATCGAATACCTACCTATCGCGGTTGCTGATGCGCCCTCGCTGCGTTGGAGAAACGGCGCAGAAGTTTGACGGAGCGGAAGAATTTGACGTGTGTTTGGTTTTCAGCTCAAAACGCAAATTGCGAATACGCTAGATTTTACGAATGGAATGCAATTTTGTGCATTCAATAGTAGCTGTTCAATATGACATTTCTATGACTGTTGAACACGATTGACTAAACTGTCAAAAATATGTTGATATAAAAATAATTTAAACTTGTAAGATAGCATACTAAGCAATTATGTGCTTCATGAAAGTATTGAAATTTCTTTAAGAAACCAATTCATGTTTTATGGTTTTGAATTTTTGTTAATATGCAAAAAAGCATTTTTTTTTATGGTCGACATGATAAATTTATGTGATATTAATATATGATTCTATGCAAAATTTTCTTTGAATTTTGTTACATTGATATATCTTCTATCTATAACATATCTTAAGTTATTTTTTAGAATAACGAATGCATTTTGATAATGCATTTTCTTAGTGCTGCGAAAATTGAGAGTATCTCTTATTTATCGCTCTCTGTAACAAATAATGATCCGCAACACATCATGAGAGTCTGTTAATCATCTTCTGATACAGTTTTGGTTGTATCGGAGGGATAACAGTGTATGATAAAACCCATCTAACCAAGCTACAAGCCTGAAGGCATTATTGCAATTGGATGTTCGGGGTTTGTTTATCATACCAGTAAAATAAAACACCTATTCCCAATGGTGAACAAGCGAGAGAAGTGGGTTTTATCATCGCTCTCTCACTTTGGGACTCCTCTTCGCTGCTGCTATTTATCAAGTTTGTTACAACATTGTGATACATTTTTCTTCCCTAGCTTCGATCGTGCTTGAAAATTCATAGAGAACGAATGGCAATACCTGTTTAGATTGAAAAAAAGTCGGTCTGAAAGTGCCAATTTTATTTGCGTTTGAGGCTGGAATTTCTCAAGACATACACCGACTGATAGTAGGCTTCTTTGGCGTCTTTTCGGTGCAACTGATTGCGATGTCGTCAGCGCATCTTGATTTTGGATTTTCAGCTTTTCGATCGCCTCTGGTCATCAGCAAAAATACTTATTTTTGGGAGAAAACTTATCCTTTGTGTGGAGCGAAGTGATCGGTTGCTGGTATCTCTCACAAGCACGACGCAGCTCAAGGTCGATCGGTTTTCGATATTACTGAACTGGCCTGCCTGCCTGCCTGCCGGGGACTGGTTTTGGAGGTTGCTTCGTGGACCGAATTAATGTGAGCTGAGTGAGATTGCAGTTTCTTCCATCCGTCGTGGATTTGGATGCAGTGTGAAACTAGTCTTGCGTTTGCTTGGCTTGAATCGCGCGCGGCCGTTGAAGGTGCAATCTTTGATCTTTCATCATTGGACAGTGGTCGATAAAATGTAGTTTGGACAAAACGAAGAAAATTCTCATATTAATATTAGATATATTTTTTTTACTAGAAATGCTTTTAAATTTGATTTAATACACTAATTTCTTTTGGATTTGATCGAGTTTGAATTGAAGTCAAAGAAATTTCAATTTTAGTGCAAGGATCATAAGAATATAACATATAAGATATGTTAAAATCATTTCCGATACTTTTGGCCGCCTTTTTGTTTGAAACTCGACCATAGTGGCATTGCCAACACACTGAGCCCGTGCTCGTCACAGTCCGGTTGCGTTGAAGCGTTTTGGGCTTTGACGAGGAGAAACCGGTTCTACGACGCGACGATGATTCAGTTGGGGTTGGTGGTCGCCAAAAAGAGGGATCATATTTATGCAATAGCGTTAATTTGAGCAGACACCTCAAGCGCCTTCGGGTGCATAACTGTCCGGTGTGATTTTTCTTGGGCGAAAATTAAACTTTTGCTGCAATATCCCAGTTTTCTAGATAATACATTGTTATTTTTCAAGATTTGATAGCCTGAAATACCATCTTCAAGAATTTATTTGTTGCTAAATCATATTGGATGTATAGTTAGCTGAAACTATGTTCCGAAAGCTCTTAAAACTTAAAATTGATACATACTTCAACATTGTTCTTTTCCATTTTAAAGTCTATAAAATTATATCATCCTTTTAACTTGCTTGCTCATTAATTATACGATATTGATAGTTTCAAGTGTTAATAATTTCATTGCTAAGGGCAGTGCGTAAATTATATCGTAGATAAAAATAGAGAGACGGCTTTTTTTTTCAGTGATTGATAAATTCTTACATGTTATTTAAATTTTACATGTTCCGATTTTGTCAGCCACCTGCTGCATTTAGGGTTGACAAAATCGGGAAAGAGCTAAAATCGGGATAAAATTTTTCGACTGGTTTCAAGTTTTATTTTAATTTAAGGATTTAGTTTTATGATTTTGTTAATTTAAACATTATTTTTTAACTTCCATTTTCTATGTACCGTAATCCAAAGTAACATTGATAAGTTTCTTGGATAATTACTAAGACACTCAAATTTCAAAAATTCGATCTTTAGATGATTGTATAGACGTGGGCAAGGTCATAATTGACTTTATGCACCCAATATTGCCAACATAGATGTGTTTAGTCTAATTAAATTAAATATAAATTTAAGGCTGACAAAATCGGGAAAAAGGATGCTAAAATCGGGGGTAGACAAAATCGGGTTAAAAAGGGTGTCATTGTACAATATACTGTATTGTATTTCCAATACAGTATATTGTACAATGAATGGTACTGTTACAATACACTATATTGTTTTAGTATTGAATTTTTTATTCGGGCACCCCGATCGCTTAGCTGGTGAGATAAAACCACGTTTTTTTCTACATCTGAACAATCCTAACGACCTATCTTTGTGAAGCTGGACAATATCGGCAATTTCATGGTAGCTTTTTTCTGTTTTTTAATATTCAACAATCAATTTTAGGATGCTAATTTTGGGCATTTTGCAAAAAATAACTTACAATTTTGAGCACGAAAGCTTCAAGAGTACCAAATGACAGCTAGATACAATGTTTACATCCAAAAAAATTGCAGAATAAATACTAAAACTCTGACGACATACACAGAAAAAAATTCCTTCTCGTATCCGTGAACAGCAGACTTGAACTCGTCAACAACCAAAAATACACCGTGAACTAGATCATGTTTATGCGTAAACATGATGGTTGTTCATGGTGTATGATTGACAGTTCACGTTTTCCAGAACTCTTTTTTGAGCGTGTACTCAAATCGTAATATCCGTCTGGGTGGATGACTTTTTTGTGTATTTTTTTACTCTTTTTCATAATGCATCACATAAGAACTCAGGAAAAGATGTAAACGCCATAATTTTCAATGGCAATATGATAAATAAATATAAATTATTGATCATGGAGGATGCTGGCCTTCTGGTACCTGCCTCTGTCTCTATTGGAAACTATAGAGTGATTCCAAGCAACAGCACCAAAATTTGGTAAATTTTTTAATTCATTTTTTTCTATTGAGCTGAAACTTTGCACAGTTTTCCAGTTCCATCTAAATCTTCATTTTCCGATATCAAATCTTCAAGTTGAGTCACGACTAACTTTTCAAAAGGGTGTATGTGAAATTCGATTGTTAGACAACTAAAGAAACAAAGTTAGACAACTAAATAAAGTTTCCAAAAAAAATACACACAGTAAAAAAAAAAATTTTTTGCATTAAAAAACATAATTTTTGACACAAAAACTCAAATATCTCAAAACCCTATCGGATTACCAACGTAATTTTTTGAGGGAAAACGGTCCATTATATTAGCTAATTACCATAAAAATTTGGTGATGGTAAACCAATAAACAAAAAAGTTATGACATTTCAAACATGTCACAATTTTCACATTTAGTAGAAAAAAAAAATTTTTTTTCGGTGTAAATTATTACGGGAACCGCAGTTTGTTGCTGATTTTATTGTTAAGGGCCTTGCGTGAATTAAACAAGTCGTTTTCATGTATTCATTAGTATTATGTATATTATATGTAAAAATATTATGTATATGTATAAATATTATATGTATATGTATATATGTATAAATTAAAATGAATTAACAGATTACACGAAAATAATTTTTTTTTTACCAGGATATTTTTTTTAGAGTATGATTGATGAGTTTCTAAATGTTATATATAAACTTTAAAAGTTTTGGATTTGGGTATGCGTTATGATATCATGAACACATTTTATTAATACTTATTTATTTATTTATTGTTATTCATTTTTTTTACAATATCGAACACTTTTGCATCATTATCAGTACAGTTCGAGTATAGTTTTGCTTTAATTTTATTTTCTGACAATGGAATGAAACAGTGAAATTTTTGGGTTCCTTGGATCGTTTTCGCGTTATTATATTGCTCGCTGAGCTCTGATGCCGTTAATTCGTACTCTTCAGTAGTAGTAAAACAAAATGATAATTTTGTTAAATCTTCTTTTCTGCGATTCGCCCAATCAAATAGTTCTTTTGCAGTTTTAATTGGATGCTCACGTTCTTTGGCTAAACTTGCTCTTGTGGCCATGCGCTTTATGGTTCCTCCAATAGCATCACAAGGACCTTTGCCATGTGACGTAGCAAAGAAATGCCATTCTGCATCAATTCCGTACTTTAGTTTAAATTGACATAGGCTCGAAAAATTCTTACGGTTTTTGTACTGCGATGCTGCTCCATCAGACATGAAATATATCTTTCTGATTTCTTTATCCTTATCAACGCGTAAAAAGTTAATCATTTTGGCAATGAACAAATTTACAGATACTGAGTCGTGTCTTAAATCTTCGGAAATTACAATAAAACTAAAATGTTCAATTTGCGTACTTCCATTGAAATAAATAACGAATGGATGAATTGTAGCTTGTTGTACGTTCCAGTGATGGGACTGCACTTCATCTTGCAATACAAAGCTATAGTTTTCAGAAAAATCACAAATGACTATAAATTCACCATCTTGTAATGTATTTTTCGTATTTTTTAAGAAGCGGGATTGCTCTGTTTTAATAAAGTCGTGAGGAATTAAACTTTCTAATTTCAAGCAAAAAAATGACACAAACTCATCTACAGGTTTTACAATAGTTTCTAGGTCACACCTATCCGTGGTCACCCATTGCTCAAATGATAACTGATCAATATAATTTTCTTCAAACTCAGCGAATAAAGTATTTTCCAATGATGAAGAATCTGGACAATCCGAACAAGATCGTAGATAGCAATTTGATGTTGTATTTTCACACAAAAGACTACCAGTTAACATTTTAATATCCTTTGATAAATTAATTCTTTTCAAACTATGTAAGATTAGGTTAATATTTTCGTGTGTTGTGCACACACAAACATTATGTGTTCCTGAATTGGATAGAAGCTTGCATTGCCTTGGACGAAGGCTTGCAAATGAGGAAAAACCTACCTTAATATTTTCGTTAATTTCCTTGAAGCGTGTATACGCTTGTTTCAAAGTAGTCATCATTAATCGTTTTTGGATTGCTTGACGCTTTCCATCTTTTTTACAGATACATAATCTTTTTGGCCAGGCATAGCTCTACTTACTTCATCGTCTTCAAAATATTGAATTATTTTTTCTTTTGTCTCATCTGTTAATGAAGTACTCGACCTAGCATTTTTGGTTGCAAGACAGTTATTTTTGAATTGTTTTGCCTCTTTTGCTGTATTTCTATTGGTTTTGAACTCATCAATGGCGTCTTGAATAGACCACGAGCTTGGCAGCATCGACAAAATCAATGATTGTTCTTTCCTTGTCGTGGCTAGATTCGAGAACCTTTCCTTCAAATTCATAATTACCTCATCGTAGTCTGTATTTTCCACATCCTCAGGTCCTAATTTGAAGAGGTTTCTTCGTACAGCTTCGTTGATTTCACGGTATTTTTTCTCGGGATAATTGACGTAACCCATCTTCGTCCATTTAATCGGAGTCACTTTTATTCCAGCTATCCCTTCGTTGAAGCGTTCGATGTTGACCTTCTGGATGCACTCATCTTCTGATTGATTTGTTGAAACAGATGTCGCTGATGGTACCGTGGCAAGACTATCTGCACTTGGTACTTCTGGTAACTCCTCAGTTGTTGTCGGTGCATCTAGTAATTCCTCAGTTGTTGTTGTTTTCGAACTTCCTGCAACCTGATCCACCGATGATGTACAGATTGCCCGTTTGTCAACGTTTAAACGGCAGGACGTACAAATGCGTTAATTTGTATTCAATGTAGACATTGGAGCATAACCAGCCGCTTTCAGTTTATCTATGGTGCTTTCGGTGAGATTTCGTAGCTCTTTCGAACACTTTTTTTCTGCAAACGGCCTGCAACAGTTGAGAAAGCGACTACTCATGTTGCTCGTTAGATTTTAATAAATAAAATCACTTTTAAGTTTTTACTGACTAGTTTGGTGTCGTTTGCTTGACTGAAGAAAAATTTTACAATTAAATCTTTTATAACCATAGTGGTAGTATATTTTTAGCTTTTTCGTGAGTATGTTCATGGTATGTACCTATCATGTTTTTGATGTTGTTGAAGTTACTCGCTTTCTCGCAAATATGATAAACAAAGTCTATTCTCTACCAAGGCGGGTCTATACCCAGGTGTAATCAGATTTTAACTTTGTGGAGAAAACCAGCGCCGAGATAACCGACCTGCTTTACGTATACTAGATCACCTGGGTATAGACCCGCCTTGTTCTCTACGAGGTAAACTTTTTGCAGGTAAACTAGTCGTATACCTGTATAGAAAACTTTTTTTGTAGCTTTTGTCTTCAATATTAGATTTCTTATAGGTTTCTTTTATCAAAAGGTTTCAACACTATTGAGAGAATTTTTCTTCAGTTACGTACAATAAAAAATATGACACTATCAAGACTTTAGATCACAACACTGGATCGCGTCTAACTTTCTAATAGATGCTATAATAGTTATGAATAATTAAATAAAATATCATGAAAACAACTTGTTAACCTCATGTGGTACCCTTAACAAAAAATTCAGCAACAAACTGCGGTCCTAAAAAAAATTAACAATGAAAAAAAAAATTCACTAAGTGTCAAATTTGTGAAATATTTGAAATGTCATAACTTTTTTGTTTATTGGCTTACCATCACCAAATTTTTATGGTAGATAGCTAATATAATAGGACCGTTTTCCCTCAAAAAATTACGTTGGTATTCCGATAGGGTTTTGAGATATTTGAGTTTTTGTGACAAAAATGATGTTTTTTAATGCAAAAAAATATTTTTTTTTTACTGTGTGTATTTTTTTTGGAATCTTTATTTAGTTGTCTAACTTTGTTTCTTTAGTTGTCTAACAATCGAACGAACCGTTTTTGCTGTGCAGCTTTTTGAATATTTTTGAACCATTTTCACATACACCCTTTTGAAAAGTTAGTCGTGACTCAACTTGAAGATTTGATATCGGAAAATGACGATTTAGATGGAACTGAAAAACTGTGCAAAGTTTCAGATATTTTTGAAATGGTCGATCAGAATCGACTTGCATGCCTCCGTGGAATCCCTCTATATACTTATATTATAAAGTTGAATAATAGTTTTTCAACCATATTTTCACAATCTCTCTCTTCAGATCAATGCAAATGAGACTATGGCAATGTTAATCCTAGAAAAACGTTAAAGTACAACCAGCTTGAATTCGTTGGAAGTTACAAAAACACCCTGACACCTATTCATTCATTCGATTTTGAGCTACCCAGCAATGTACGTAATAGCCTCATAAGTAAACAGCGAAACCAAAATCATACCATATGGCACATCTGAAAAGCAACCTTAATTCCAATCGAGAATCTTTAATTATTCAGACAAATTATCTGAATCTCTTTCTGAATTATCACCAGGATCAACTTTAATTATCAGAAATTCTCTCGAATCACCAAAATGTCTTTAATGAAAAATGCTCCAAGAAAAATCATTAGAAACAACTTCAAAGTACTAGCAGTATTTTCTTTTGAAATCTCTTAGTATTCTTTAAATTCACTTTCAGGATTTTTAAGCGAATTTTCCAACACAGTTCACATAGATGCAACTAGCTGTTTCTTATCCAGAGACTAAACTTCCTTTATAAATTCTCCTAGGAATTCCTCCATATATTGAATCGAGAATTAAACCAGAAAAAAAATTAGAAAATACTATAACCCCTTTTTTACAGTGCAATTTCGAGGAATTTCTTTAGAATACTCTAGAGGAATTTTAGGATGCAAAATTTTTTGACGAATGTGTTCTTTGGGGTACTACTTTAGGTTTTTATTAGCTCTATTCCATGCAGCATTTTTTACCTTAAGCGTCTTCAAATCTCCTGAAATCCTCCAGCAAAAAAATCTCAAATTAGTTGAGGAATATCTGAAGGAAAATCTCTAGGAAACTTCAAGGAACTATTCAAGAAATATCTAGAAATTACTAATGATAGCTTGAAAATGATAAACTTGTGAGGAACTCTCGAAAAAACAAACAGTGCACAGTAGCCTGGGACACGGTTTTGGATTGCATTTAGGTCCCATAACAACTGTGCAAAATTTCAGCTCGATCGGCGAAACTATATTTACGCGCTAGCCGTTCAAAGTTTGTATGGGATTTACTATGGGAAAACTCATTTTTGCAAAGAAAAATAGCCAGATGTCGCCCATTGTGCTCTATAAAAATTCTGATCACAGATCTAGGTAGGTACTTCTACGACGAACAACATTGTTGAAGACTGCAAAGCAATCTGATGCTTGTGAAAAAAGTTATTAAGCGTATACCGCGTATACTATTCGGAAATTTCGCCCAATTTTGTTATTATTGTTATTCCTTTAGGTGTTAACCCATTAACGCCCGAATTATTTCACATTTTTAGTAATCACCTGATTCTTTCTGGAGTATCGCATTATGATAAGAGAATACTTAAACCGTCATTTAAATGGAAATCTACGGTCACATTTTGTCACAGTACACTGTGGGTCATATGTACGCAAATATTGAAAAAAAAAAAAATTAAAATACTTGATTATTTTTGCAAATGTTTGAAGGTGGTATGGTGCATTAAAAAGTGACAAGATATTATGACAAATATTATGTAAGCGATAAGAACATGATACCATAAGTATAAATAACAAAACAAGGCTTAATTGAAAACTACACCACAGAATGATGCTGAATGTGACACGCGTACGAAACACACACACACGATCCCATATACGTACATGCACAACACAAACTCGTTTGTACATACAAACATGCATACATTCATACACATATAGCAGTAGTAGTCGCATTTTCCTCCTTTATTTTACGCCAGGCTCGTTTGTATCAAATGGTAACGGGGTACACACTTATACAAATTTCCACGAATATGATATTTTTTATCGTAATAAAAACCACTCAGGATTTAGCAGGATTCCCAACAATTACATATTGTTTCTACAGAAATCCTAATGGCTTCGCACAGAATTCCAACAGGATTCCCTCAGGATTCTCGAAGAATATCACAAAATCCACATTGCATTAATTCCAGGATGCTCATGAAAAAACACACTGTATTCTCATAATGTTGATAATTCCCGCAGTATTTCTACACAATACACAAAAAAAATTTTACAATTGACTCTTACCAATAAGACCAATCCAAATTCCCAAAGTATTTCTACGTGATTCTCTCAGGAATACTAACTGTTTGCCATATAACTATAAGACAAGATTTCAACAGGGCCATCACAAGAATCTCAGCATTCTCGTTAGATTCCCAATGTTTTTGCTCACTATTTTCGCATTTTTTTTTACGAAATTTGTACAGACTGCATAACTCCAACAGGATTCCCTCAGTATATCATTGGGTTACCATTTAACAATTCCAACTGGAATGCCAGAATCCTCACTGGAATACAAGCATCTACACTAGAATCCCAAAATCCACACTAGAAATCCATGATCTATGCTGGAATCCAAAGATCCACGCTGGAATTCAAGAATCTACACTGGAAACTCAAATTCTTCACTGGTATCCATCAATGAAACCCTAGGATCCACATCTGAAATCCATACTGGAATATCCCAGGATCCCCAGTGAATTTCAAAGATCTACACTGAAAATGCATTATCTTCATTGGTGTTCAAATATCTACACTGAAATCCTAAAATCCACACTGAAATCCCAGCATTCACATTAGAAACCAAGGACCCATGTTCTAATCCTGCGGTTCACACTAAAATTGCAAGGTTCATCAATCCTGAAAACCCAAGGTCCCTACTGAAATCTCAGGTTTCATATTGAATTTACACGACCCATGTTACAATCCCAGGATCTAAACTGGAATTCACGGATTCAATTCCAGGAATTTCAATACCTACAATGGAATACAAAGATTCGGAACAACAGTCCCAAGATATACACAAAAATACAACAAACCTAGTGGAATTCTAATATCCACATAAGAAACCAGGGATCCACAATGCAGCAACACAATCTACACTAGAATCCTATGATCCACACTGAAACACTTGGAATCAGACTTGAACACCAGGATCCACATTGTAATTCCAGGATCCACACTGGATTCCAAGAATCCACACTGGATTCCCAGAATCCACACTGGATTCCCAGAATCCACACTGGATTCCCAGAATCCACACTGGATTCCCAGAATCCACACTGGATTCCCAGAATCCACACTGGATTCCCAGAATCCACACTGGATTCCCAGAATCCACACTGGATTCCCAGAATCCACACTGGATTCCCAGAATCCACACTGGATTCCCAGAATCCACACTGGATTCCCAGAATCCACACTGGATTCCCAGAATCCACACTGGATTCCCAGAATCCACACTGGATTCCCAGAATCCACACTGGATTCCCAGAATCCACACTGGATTCCCAGAATCCACACTGGATTCCCAGAATCCACACTGGATTCCCAGAATCCACACTGGATTCCCAGAATCCACACTGGATTCCCAGAATCCACACTGGATTCCCAGAATCCACACTGGATTCCCAGAATCCACACTGGATTCCCAGAATCCACACTGGATTCCCAGAATCCACACTGGATTCCCAGAATCCACACTGGATTCCCAGAATCCACACTGGATTCCCAGAATCCACACTGGATTCCCAGAATCCACACTGGATTCCCAGAATCCACACTGGATTCCCAGAATCCACACTGGATTCCCAGAATCCACACTGGATTCCCAGAATCCACACTGGATTCCCAGAATCCACACTGGATTCCCAGAATCCACACTGGATTCCCAGAATCCACACTGGATTCCCAGAATCCACACTGGATTCCCAGAATCCACACTGGATTCCCAGAATCCACACTGGATTCCCAGAATCCACACTGGATTCCCAGAATCCACACTGGATTCCCAGAATCCACACTGGATTCCCAGAATCCACACTGGATTCCCAGAATCCACACTGGATTCCCAGAATCCACACTGGATTCCCAGAATCCACACTGGATTCCCAGAATCCACACTGGATTCCCAGAATCCACACTGGATTCCCAGAATCCACACTGGATTCCCAGAATCCACACTGGATTCCCAGAATCCACACTGGATTCCCAGAATCCACACTGGATTCCCAGAATCCACACTGGATTCCCAGAATCCACACGGGATTCCCAGAATCCACACGGGATTCCCAGAATCCACACGGGATTCCCAGAATCCACACGGGATTCGTACGACGGAAGGTATATACTACTCTATGTTGACTTAGCTAAATTAGACGACATTGATAGTGCTTATTTATGACTTATCCGACGTTTCTTTTAAGAAATTCTAAAATTGATTATAATGAACATTTGAGCCAGATTATTATACAATTTAAGATACGACAAAATTAAATATGTAGCATCTTTGGGTTGTTGGAATCTCGTGAGCTTTAACAGTATGAAAAAGCCTAACTTGAAATAGAACGAAACCAGACCGTAAATTTTCAAGATTAAAAATCTGAAGAACTAATCAATCGTTTGCTCTCAAAACTTGACCAATCGGTTACTTACCGGTGAAGATCAATCGCTTCAAAGCACTGCTGTGCACTAGTGTGGGACAAAATTTAGATTCCCGCTCCAGTCCACTTTTTGGATTGCATTTACATCCCATAACAATCTCGATCGCCGAAACTATATTTACGCGCCAGCCGTTCGAAGTTTGTATGGGATTTACTATGGGAAAACTTACTTTTCCAAAGAAAAATCGCCAGAGGTCGCCCATTGACCTCTATAAAAATGCTGAACACAGACTTCGATAGGTACTTCTACGATGAAAAATATTGCCGAAGACCGCGAAACAATCCGACACTTGTGAAAAAAGTTATTCAATGAAAACCTATTGGCAAGGCGACGTTGATTAACCCATTAACGCCCAGTGATCTATTTTGAGATCAGATGCCTCGAACGCCCAGTGATCTATTTTGAGATCAGTAACATTTCTGAATACAGTTAATTTTTTAGACAAAATGGATGGTTGGTATCATTGAAAAAGTTGTGAAAGACATTATGGGCTGTCAAATGACAGGTTTTTTAATTCATATTTCCTCCTCTAGGTTGCGCTATCAGCATGAAACATTTCTGTTTTGTCACCAGCTCTTGTCGGCATCACCACGCTCGTCTTATACTACCATAAGCGTGGTTTGCAAATCAGAGATTCCTGAACAATTATAGAATGGTTCCTGTGCCGGAAGTCAGTGTGGATTCCGGGATTCCAGAGTAAATTCTGAGATTTCAGAATATATCCTGGGATGCCAATGTGGATCCAGGGTTTCCAGTGCAGAATCCTGGGATTCCAGTGTGAATCCTGGAGTTATAGTGTGGATCGTAGGGTTTCAGTGTGGACGCTAAGATTGTAGTGTAGATTCTGGGAATCCCATGTGGATTCTGGGAATCCAGTGTGGATTCTGCGAATCCCGTGTGGATTCTGGGAATCCCGTGTGGATTCTGGGAATCCCGTGTGGATTCTGGGAATCCCGTGTGGATTCTGGGAATCCCGTGTGGATTCTGGGAATCCCGTGTGGATTCTGGGAATCCAGTGTGGATTCTGGGAATCCCGTGTGGATTCTGGGAATCCCGTGTGGATTCTGGGAATCCCGTGTGGATTCTGGGAATCCCGTGTGGATTCTGGGAATCCCGTGTGGATTCTGGGAATCCCGTGTGGATTCTGGGAATCCCGTGTGGATTCTGGGAATCCCGTGTGGATTCTGGGAATCCCGTGTGGATTCTGGGAATCCCGTGTGGATTCTGGGAATCCCGTGTGGATTCTGGGAATCCAGTGTGGATTCTGGGAATCCAGTGTGGATTCTGGGAATCCAGTGTGGATTCTGGGAATCCAGTGTGGATTCTGGGAATCCAGTGTGGATTCTGGGAATCCAGTGTGGATTCTGGGAATCCAGTGTGGATTCTGGGAATCCAGTGTGGATTCTGGGAATCCAGTGTGGATTCTGGGAATCCAGTGTGGATTCTGGGAATCCAGTGTGGATTCTGGGAATCCAGTGTGGATTCTGGGAATCCAGTGTGGATTCTGGGAATCCAGTGTGGATTCTGGGAATCCAGTGTGGATTCTGGGAATCCAGTGTGGATTCTGGGAATCCAGTGTGGATTCTGGGAATCCAGTGTGGATTCTGGGAATCCAGTGTGGATTCCCAGAATCCACACTGGATTCCCAGAATCCACACTGGATTCCCAGAATCCACACTGGATTCCCAGAATCCACACTGGATTCCCAGAATCCACACTGGATTCCCAGAATCCACACTGGATTCCCAGAATCCACACTGGATTCCCAGAATCCACACTGGATTCCCAGAATCCACACTGGATTCCCAGAATCCACACTGGATTCCCAGAATCCACACTGGATTCCCAGAATCCACACTGGATTCCCAGAATCCACACTGGATTCCCAGAATCCACACTGGATTCCCAGAATCCACACTGGATTCCCAGAATCCACACTGGATTCCCAGAATCCACACTGGATTCCCAGAATCCACACTGGATTCCCAGAATCCACACTGGATTCCCAGAATCCACACTGGATTCCCAGAATCCACACTGGATTCCCAGAATCCACACTGGATTCCCAGAATCCACACTGGATTCCCAGAATCCACACTGGATTCCCAGAATCCACACGGGATTCCCAGAATCCACACGGGATTCCCAGAATCCACACGGGATTCCCAGAATCCACACGGGATTCCCAGAATCCACACGGGATTCCCAGAATCCACACGGGATTCCCAGAATCCACACGGGATTCCCAGAATCCACACGGGATTCCCAGAATCCACACGGGATTCCCAGAATCCACACGGGATTCCCAGAATCCACACGGGATTCCCAGAATCCACACTGGATTCCCAGAATCCACACGGGATTCCCAGAATCCACACGGGATTCCCAGAATCCACACGGGATTCCCAGAATCCACACGGGATTCCCAGAATCCACACGGGATTCCCAGAATCCACACGGGATTCGCAGAATCCACACTGGATTCCCAGAATCCACATGGGATTCCCAGAATCTACACTACAATCTTAGCGTCCACACTGAAACCCTACGATCCACACTATAACTCCAGGATTCACACTGGAATCCCAGGATTCTGCACTGGAAACCCTGGATCCACATTGGCATCCCAGGATATATTCTGAAATCTCAGAATTTACTCTGGAATCCCGGAATCCACACTGACTTCCGGCACAGGAACCATTCTATAATTGTTCAGGAATCTCTGATTTGCAAACCACGCTTATGGTAGTATAAGACGAGCGTGGTGATGCCGACAAGAGCTGGTGACAAAACAGAAATGTTTCATGCTGATAGCGCAACCTAGAGGAGGAAATATGAATTAAAAAACCTGTCATTTGACAGCCCATAATGTCTTTCACAACTTTTTCAATGATACCAACCATCCATTTTGTCTAAAAAATTAACTGTATTCAGAAATGTTACTGATCTCAAAATAGATCACTGGGCGTTCGAGGCATCTGATCTCAAAATAGATCACTGGGCGTTAATGGGTTAATCAACGTCGCCTTGCCAATAGGTTTTCATTGAATAACTTTTTTCACAAGTGTCGGATTGTTTCGCGGTCTTCGGCAATATTTTTCATCGTAGAAGTACCTATCGAAGTCTGTGTTCAGCATTTTTATAGAGGTCAATGGGCGACCTCTGGCGATTTTTCTTTGGAAAAGTAAGTTTTCCCATAGTAAATCCCATACAAACTTCGAACGGCTGGCGCGTAAATATAGTTTCGGCGATCGAGATTGTTATGGGATGTAAATGCAATCCAAAAAGTGGACTGGAGCGGGAATCTAAATTTTGTCCCACACTAGTGCACAGCAGTGCTTTGAAGCGATTGATCTTCACCGGTAAGTAACCGATTGGTCAAGTTTTGAGAGCAAACGATTGATTAGTTCTTCAGATTTTTAATCTTGAAAATTTACGGTCTGGTTTCGTTCTATTTCAAGTTAGGCTTTTTCATACTGTTAAAGCTCACGAGATTCCAACAACCCAAAGATGCTACATATTTAATTTTGTCGTATCTTAAATTGTATAATAATCTGGCTCAAATGTTCATTATAATCAATTTTAGAATTTCTTAAAAGAAACGTCGGATAAGTCATAAATAAGCACTATCAATGTCGTCTAATTTAGCTAAGTCAACATAGAGTAGTATATACCTTCCGTCGTACGCTTTCAGATAACTGGAGTCTTATGCTTGAAAGTTTTTTTTTCTTCACAAAGTAATTTATCATAGAGGGAGTCGCATCCTATTCTTGTCACTTTTGATTTACTTTGGCAGTGGAAATTTTTGAAAACTTCTTCTCCTTCTTCTTGGCATTTACCACTGGGACAGAGCTGTCTTCTCAGCTTAGTGTTCCTATGAGTACTTTCACAGTTATTAAGGTGACACGGGAGACCGTGTTATTTTCACTATATTTTATCTCGAGTTTTAGTGAACAGATGAAGCTGAAAATTTATTGGGTTGTGCACTACATATGGGGACTAAGGGTAGCTTGCCCACGTTAAGGAAAACATCGATTTTAGATGTGAAAAACATTATTTTATGCTCTTTTCAATTATGGTTGGATAAACAAACATGTTTTTTTTCAAATAGGGTAAATAGGTATAATACACTCCCCTTAAGGAAAAACTGCTCTATCCCAGTAGCAAATGCATCACTTCTATAGTTTTTGATGTCAAAGTGTAATTTACTAAGTTGGTCATGCTCTGCATGCAACTTTCTCTTGCCGTGTAGTTTCTAAAAAGAGTACAAAACGTTTTCTGTAAACGGTCCAAATCTTGACGTTTCAAAACAAACCCGGCAATATGGCCCTCCCGTAGAAAAATGTGCGCAGCGTTGTAGAAATGTTTCCAAGGATAATTCCACCACTTGTTAAGCTTAAAAGGGTCCATTAGCAGTCGTCTTCCGGTAAAAGTTTTTGTAATAAGTACAAAGTAAAAGATAGGCTTAACTTACAACGAGGCTTGCCTATCGGACCCAAAAATTAACGCCAACTGCGTAACTTCAACGTGGCATTACGTTTGGTAGAATTTGAATTCAAACGGCTGTTTTGGTGTTATGAAATAGGGGTAGGCGTTTTGTCCCCAGAGTTGATTAAAGTTTAGGTCCTTCGATAAGCTTTTTTAGGACAAATTTAACATGTTTTTCTGCATGTAATACAAACTTTGACAGTGTACAAGTTGGCTCTCGGCGATAGTTTCAAAAATTTGGTTATTTATCGAAGTCAAGGAAATTTCCATAACGGAAAGATCCTGGACCGACCGGGAATCGAACCCACACACCTTCAGCATGGCTTTGCTTTGTAGCCGCAGACTCTAACCACTCGGCTAAGCAATGATCTCATACTGAGCTACTGAGCTCATATTTAGTCACAATGTGCGTCTTATTTAAGTGCTTCTTATTGCAATATTTCAGACAATTTGGCCGAGAAAAACTCCACATGCCAAAGAGAATCATGGAAGTGCCCAAGTAGTTCTGCACCCTACACAATTGTATACCAGTACAACTCAAATTACTTTGAAATATCTACTATACATAATTCTTCAAAATAGTTTGATAGTCCAAAATTTCCTCACAAACCTATTCTTCAAACCTTAAAGCTATCTCTCGTCCACTTTAATAACCACAGTTCAGATAGGTCAGGTGAGTAGCATGAAACTTTATTCCTCGCTCCGCTACCTTATCCTGTGCCATCGCTGTCGTTCCAAAACCAAAGCGCTTCGAACCATAGAGTGCACTTCATTCCATGTGTAAATCCCCGGATTATGTACGGTATCCTTGTTGTTCATCTCGTTTCGCTATGTTCTCCCCGTTTTCAGCAGAAGCAGGACGAACAAATCCCACTGTCGATGATGGTTGCCACGAATACATTCGAATAAAATCGGCCCGGTATGTGTGGAATGCATTTCAGCCCACACGGAATCACAACTTTGGAATAATTTATCCATTTTTGATTCTATATATGTAGTGCACAACCCGATAAATTTTCAGCTTCATCGGTTCACTAAAACTCGAGATTTGCTTCCACAAAGTTTTGATGATTATTGTTAGAGTGAGACGAAAGATAGGGAAAATAACACGGTCTCCCGTGTCCCCTTAAGCCACTGACTGCTAGCTATTGATTTCCGTGGAGTGTTTCACAAGAATGCAATGCTTGTCCACACCGAATAAATATTATTCAACAGTCATCAAAACCCACTAGAGTCATTACGTATATATGCTCACAAACATTTATGTAGCATGCTTGTGACTATGGTAAGAACTCTTGTTGTCGACTTATGCATAAGATAGTGTATGGAAATAAAAAAATTGGCACTACATATCCTGTGAGGGAGAAATAAGTAGAGACACCTTCCTATCATTGAGCTCATAATTTATGTATGACTGCTCATCGCGTGCCAAAGCCGACTTGCTCTGGTGGTGGTTGTGGGTTGTAGTTTCCCTCTTCTAAACTCCACCACTTAGAACATAAACGTTGATCATCAGCAGCAGTGGGATTTGTTTTTGTTGCTGTTCGGGAACGGTAATACCACAGGTACAAGGATTCTGTGCTAGTGTTGAAGCAGTTTTTGCTTGTAGATTATGCTGCGCTACATACATACTATTACAGGAGAATTGTGGTTGTGCGACAGAATCATATTTTAGGCTGGGATATACCTAGTGGATGTTTGAATTAGATGTTTTGCAAGGTATACACTGACGGAACGAGCTTGGCTATGTTCAAATGTTTTATTGGTGAATTTTGGCTTTATTTGATGCAACAAGTAATATGAATTTTTGAAAGTGTTTAACGAATTTATTTCCAGTTAAAGAATTATTTTAAAGAATGAAAATATATCGTCAATTATGAATGACAATAAAACTTACTGGTACAGCTAAACGAAAACAGTGATATTACTAATCAACTAAAAGTTTTATGGAATAGTAAACATAGAAAAGGGGAAATTTAAAAATTGACACCCAATCAGCGACTGCAATATTTCATTACAATTCTTCATAATATTAATTGTAAAATAATTTTATAATATCGATACCTATATAATAAATGTAAGGTTGTTATGCAGTATTTGATTGAAACGTCACATTTTCTTATTCAAAGCTTACGTTTTCTGTATATAAAAGGATATAATCATTGTTTCAAGCCTTTAAAATTGCACTATTCGGGAGCAAACTGTATGTATCAGCATCAAATGTTTAATCAATTTATCGATGGCTGCCCACTCACACTACCAATGTCAATCTGTTTGTATGAGTGAAATGGCCAATGATGATGATGATGACTATCATTGGGGTATCATTTTTATCATTACAAGCAACGCTTGACGGTCTTGACCAATGTGCTGCTTCAAGTGTAAGTGAGAGAGAAATGTTTGGATTGAATCAATGGCATTGATGGCGATGTTTATCATCGTCATCGAATTTTATCAGTAGGGCATCGGGGTTGTTCGAGATCCAGAACTTTATTCGGAAAACTTCATTTAAAGATAGTCATTAGTGTGGGACAAAATTCAGATTCTCGCTCCAGTCGACTTTTTGGATTGCATTTAGGTCCCATAGCAACTATGCAAAATTTCAGCCCGATCGGAGAAACTATATTTTAGCGCCAGCCGTTTAAAGTTTGTATGGGATTTACTATGGGAAAACTTACTTTTGCAAAGAAAAATCGCCAGAGGTCGCCCATCGGCCTCTATAAAAATTCTGACCACATATCTTGATAGATATTTCTACGATGAACAACATTGCCGAAGACCGCAAAGCAAACCGACACTTGTGAAAAAAGTTATTCAATGAAAACCTATTGGTAAGGCGACGTTGATTAACACGTAAAGGAATAACAATAATAACAAAATCGGGCAAAATTTCAGAATATTCTATGCTTAAGAACTTTTTTCACAATCATCGGATTGCTTTGCGGTCTTCGGCAATGTTGTTCATCGTAGAAATACCTATCAAGATATGTGTTCAGAATTTTTATAGAAGCCAATGGGCGAACTCTGGCGATTTTTATTTGCAAAGTTGAGTTTTCCCATAGTAATTCCCATACAAACTTTCAACGGCTGGCGCTAAAATATAGTTTCTCCGATCGGGCTGAGATTTTGCACAGTTGTTATTGGACCTAAATGCAATCCAAAAAGTGGACTGGAGCGAGAATCTAAATTTTTCATATAACCGGCTCCCTGCCTAATAGTCATATTAGGATAGCACTCAGACGTATTCATGTACTTGGACAGACATTCTAATCATGCTAAAACAAGACCAATTATTACATTTAGGAACGTGACTCTAACTAGTATGAATTATCTTAAGAATTCCAGATTACGATTCAGTAGCATTCAGGACAGGAATCTTTCGACTACGCGAAAAGTCTTTATGTGAAAGATCCCACCTCTGCTAATCAAGCATAAATCACGTTTAGACCACCGCTTATATCCGGAAGTTTCTTTGACATCCTTAAAAGTTCTTCTTCTTCTTGGCATTACGTCCCCACTGGTATAGAGCCTGCTTCTCAGCTTAGTGTTCTTATGAGCACTTCCACAGTTATTAACTGAGAGCTTTCTTTTCCTGAGTTGCCATTTTCGCATTCGTATATCGTATGACATGTACATGTACGATACCCAGGGAAGTCATGGAAATTTCCTTTACGAAAAGATCCTGGACCGACCGGGAATCGAACCCAAACACCTTCAGCATGGCTTTGCTTTGTAGCCGCGGACGCTAACCACTCGGTTAAGGAAGGCCTTCGGAAGTATTGATTATATTGATTCTGACAAGCGCAGTCAACTTTATATTTTTTTCAATATCGCGAATGAAGATGTTTTCGCTAAAATTGTTGAAAGATTTCTTGCATTTATTTGAAAACTTTTTCTTACAGCACCTTCGAAACTTTAAAGGAGTTCCAACAAATAATTCTGAAGGTGTTCTTAGAGGCTTTCAAAAGCTTCCTGACAAATTCATTGGCATATGAACAGAGGGCAGGGAGGGCAGGGTGATCAGGTTACACCGAACCCACCCCACAGATTTTTTTTCATGAAAAAAGTAATTGTTCAATACAAATAATATTTTCTTTTTCATATCGCATCATCTCATGAAATATTGACACATATATTGAGATGTTCGGTAATCCAATCCGCATGGATATTGAATAATAATAAAGTAGCTCGGTAGCTTAGTTGCTAAAGCGCTCGTCTAGTATATAAGAATGCTGGGTTTGAATCCCAGTCTAGTACATGGTGTTTTTCACAATTTCACCCATAATTTATCCATCTTTACTACGCGTAATAAGTTAATTATTCTTATGAAAGTTTTTTAAAATTTCTCCTTAAATTTTAATTGTGAAGCATTTTTGAAACTTTCACCAGTAATTAATTCTTAATCTTTCCATAAATTTGTTCTAGACTTTCAGCAGAAATAGTCCTGCATTCCCAAAAAAAAAATGTAACGATTTCTTCAAAAGTTCATTGATTTCTGTTTATTAACCATGGGAAAAATCGTCAAAATTTTATTCAAAAAGTTATTGGAGAAATCCTCTAAATACTGCCAATAACTGCATTTTATGGATATCTCATTAGCCACAAACAACTCTTTGTTTATTTTTGATTACAGCATCTCTCGGAACTTTGCAAAAATCTACGAAAAGTTCGACCTGGAGTGACAACTTTCACTTGAAGTTCCACAAGGGGATCAACATTTCCTTCAGCTCCATTTTCATATAATTCTGCTCCGGGATTTTCTCAGAAATGTTCGCAAATCCCATAAACGCCATTTCCTAAATTTTGGAGAAATTGTTCCAGAAATTTATTGAGACTATATATCTGGGAGTATTTTTTCAAATCCACTGAAAAGTCTGTATAGAAATTTTCTCAGGGAAGTTCACCAGATATTCTAACAGAAATTATACTGTATTGTAATAATATCTTCACAAATTTCATTAAAATGTCCAGCAAAATGTGCATCAGAAATGTCTCCTAAGTTTCTATGTAATTAGTCAAAGAAATCAATAATTGTTGACGAACAATCCTGTAAAAATCATTTTAAACGTTTTTCAGAAAATTGTTTAAGAAAAACCGCTTTAAAAAATGCAGAAAGTTGTTTCAAAAAGTTTACAATGAATCCAAAATATATCTCAATTATTTGAATGAATTTCTCCTGTGGATACGTCTTAAAATATCCTTTGTTCTTAGCCGAGAATCTCTAGTAACAACTCCCAATTTCTTGACAGAAGTAATAACTGACTTTTTCAATTTAGATGTTATTATTGCAGAAATATCAGGTAGAGCTTCTAAAGAAGACACATTTTATATAAACTTCAACAGAATTGAATTCTTCATGTTACCTCCAAAAATAATTTCTTAAATAATTTGCTGGTGTTTTCCTAGAATTGTAATTTGGTCCACCCATCTGGAACTCTTAGAGTTGAATTTTCCCTAGACTTTTTTCCAAAGCATGCAACAAGAAATTGCTCAGAAATTTCATCACAAAAAAATGGCATAGTTTTGTCAAATGTCGCGTGAGACATATCAGTTGGAAATTCAATCCAACTCAAACAATGCACCAGATATTTCTAGAGACAATAAAACAACATTTCTCCATGAAATTCGTTTAGGAATTCCCTCCCCTTGATTATGCGACCTTGCCGCGATGAGAGGGCATAATCCATTAGCCCATATGATGGAAACCAAAGGCGTACCCTGTAGTGGTGGTATCACATTTTGGCATTTTTTGCTTAAAGCTGCGTCATAACTCGAAAACGTATTCATATAGACTCAAGTGAAAAAGTATACAAACTTGCTTTATCGATCCTGTGTGTTTCGCAGACGAAATTCTACGCGCAACGCTCTGAACCAACTCGATTTTTCACTTTTGGAACGTTTAATTTCCGGATTTACAAAACGACGAAAGTAAGATTTTCAACTTTCGCAACCTAACCACTACTTTCGCCGGCCCGCTGTATGGAGAGACAAAGTGACTTAACCCCGAATCAAAACAAAACACTACTTTAGTCGATTTTACACTGGTAGAAAAACGTCGCAGGTAACTGAATAAAACGGCTTATAATTTTGTCATAAAATTCTTGTGAGAAATAATAGGAACTCCATAGTTTTTTAACGCGAGCTCATTGTATGCAAAATTTAAGAAATGTACACGTCGAAAAAATGTTAAAAAAGTGATTCATTTTAAAACAGTTTTAGAAGACAGGTTGTGATTCTTCTGAATTAATTTTCTCAAAACCGTATTTAAGTTACTTACGTCGATTTGAAAAAGTAATCGAGAATTCATATGGCATAGACACAATAATATCTCGGATGTGATCCAACGGACATTCTGCGTCATCTATAGAATTGATGCCCATTTCAAATAATTAATCTATTCGAAGTGGACATTAATACTATTGGTGACGTTCAGTTTGCCTTTTGCTAACCAGAATGATCCGTAGCCACTCTTACTATTAGCTAGCTAGATACATCGTTATCATATACGACGTAGGGAATACTTAGGAACTCTTAGGAAAATGACTAGTAGATTCACTGAGTAGAAATAAGTGGCAACAATCTTATTTTAATATGGTTTTTACATTGACATAATAAGAAATACCTCTTTTGTAACAGCGGTATAAATAATCTAATTCCAGCTTCATTTTCGCAAAATTTACAAGTAGAAAGTAAGCGTTGTTAAGCATTGCATTTGCCACCGAAAAGTGAATCTTGTAGGAGACTGTAAAAGAAGCCTAAGGTAAATTTACTCTTAAATATTCACTATAAAAATGACTATGGAAAGTAAGACGCTGAAATTAACTAGAACTACTACTATACAGCCTAATTTTGTTAAGACTTGACGACAATCGACATTTAAGACTCTAATCTTACGTAAAAGACAGAAGTAATCAGAATAGCACTTGAATGACAAATTATTCAAAACCATTTCGACTAGACAGTATTAGTAATGACACTACTACACTACTATTTCAAACAAATTCTGATGGAGCTGCTGATTTTTACAATGCTTCCTTTTCTTAGAAGCAAGGAAATATGGGTATTTTTCAAAAACTACCACGTCACAATACTAATAAAAAGCAGTGTTCATGTGGGCACCATTGCCTAGTCCGTCTGAGTATTGGTCCTGGTAGAGGGGAAACTTGGCAAAAGCCAGACCGAGGGTTCAGCCTTGACAAGTTAAGCTGTCAGGCAGCTCCAACTGAATACCATACAAAAAAAATCGTTTAGGAATTCTATGTTAAATTTATACTGATGTCACGCAGAAGAATTTCTGTATGTTAAGATTACAATCCTGTCAATTACTTTTACTTACGCACAAATAGTTGTTTCGAAATAAAATTAACTTGCGTCAACACTAAATTAACGTCAAATCAAATACACACACTTCTTTGATTGAGCTATCCACTTGTACTTATAACAATTATAATTTTGATCATTAACACTATTCGGAAACATTCACCTCCCTAGACTTCAAGTCATGCTCACAAATCTACTTACTTCTAACTTGCAAGGAATAGTGTAGGTGCTAAGATGACCACCTCTCACGCAGGAGACCACATATCAAGTTTGTCGACTCGCCCTTTGTTTTCATTTTTGCAATGTTTTTTTTGATCGATAAAGCAGCACCGAATCTTTTCAGATATGTTGATAAAGCAGAACAAAATGCTGAGTAAACATTGCAAAATATTGTAAACTCAATAAAATTCACTTTGAGTCAACTAAAATATAGTTCAATTTTGACGTTTGACGTTTGTAAATTCAATCAAAAATATAGTTGTCAACAACTATATGGTATAGTTATGTTTAACAATACACTGTCAATTCAACTATATTTTTAGTTATCTCCAAATTAACATTAAAATATAGTTAAGTTGACCGGAAAAAATGATTACGAACACTATATTTTGTTCTCCGTGGTTGTCCTTGAAATCCTTTATGCCTTTAAGTCCTTAAAAAATCTCCAGAAATTCCATAGAAAATTGCAAATGTTTTCAAAACATGATTAACATTTAGTATCTGCTTTGATCATATTTCCTGTTGAAATACTTGGAATAATACACTAATTTCCCTTGAAGGTAAATTCCAGAACAATGCATTTGATGGTTCAATGAAAAAATATTAAGAAAGATCTCAAAATAAAAATGGCTGGAAACATTTGTAAAATATTCCTAGAGAAATTACAGCAGAAACAGAAACTGCTGGAATAGTTTTGAAGAACTTTGGGGCCACCGAAACAAACGAAAGCCGGACCAACACTAACCATCTCAATGAGCCAACGTTGGCTTATGAGTAGTGTGGTACAAACAAGGCAACAGTGCAACGCTTAACATAAAATCTCACTGCTGTTCGTAGGCACGCTTAGGACAGTCGATTGGAACATCTAAGAGAGCTGAAGGAGACCGTTACCCGTTCTGTGGCGTACAGTCGAAGCTCGTTATAACGACAACTTTTATAATGACAAAAGCTCTCTATAGCGACATTTTTCGGTCCCATGAAAAATGTTTCAATGTTATATCTATTCTCTATAACGACTTTTCTCTATTGCGACGGTCTCTTGCAATGTCGTTATAACGCGCTTCGACTGTAGTTGGTTAACGCGCCCAGTCTAGCGTATTGGGAGTCGTGGGATCAAAGCCCACCAGAACGATTCTATTATTTTTCACAAATTTACTTCTCCATTTGTCCAAATTGACTTTTGTGTCTACGACCTTCAGGGTTTCTCCAAACACCGTCGGCTGGTTTAAACTATAATAGACATGACAACCCTACGTAACGTTTCTGAGATATAAGCGTCCAAAGTTTTAATTTTCACGTTTTTTTTTTTTCACATTAACCCTTCCCCGTTTTGATCCTCCTCCCTTGAATTTTCTCATATTTTAAGGTCACACTATATTCAATGTTCCTTCCAAAATTGCAGAAAAATCAAAAATCGATTTTATTTTCGTTAAATTATTACGATTTGAATTTGGGGTCAAGTTTACTCCATTGCACAGACAGCGGGTTAAAAAAAATCTCAAAATAGAGATATAAGGAATGAAAGGAAAGTAACTTTTTTAACATGCCAAATTCCTGAAAAAGAACTTGAATTATATCTGAAAAAAATATGGTGAAAATTATCGAAGAATCTTTGAACGAAATTTTGAGAGAAACTGTGGAAACAAAATTGCGCAAACAATGTAGTAATATGTGAGGAGGTTTCTAAATAATTCTTTCATAATAGTTTCGAAGGAATATGATGAAGTAATACAAAACAAAATTGTTTGTAGAACCTGTAAAACCATGTGAAGAAGTTTCTGACAAAATAATATTTTGAATTATTTGGTAGTTCTGTTTAACTAGATCCTGTTTAACTGGTGGTGAATGTTAAGCCGTACTCTTGACGAATTCCCCGCCAGATCGGTACAATCTTATCTACAGTTTGATATAGTCTTACCGAAGAACTCGTCAAAAATCGGTCTTTGTTTATTGTTTATTTTATTATTTGGAAATTGAAAAAGACGCTTCTGTGAAAACTAAATTTTTTTTTTTCGATTTTCGGAAGTAGTGCCTCCTATTAATTCTGGTCAGATATCTTTCAAGAATAAAAATGGAATTTTCTCTGAATTATTGAAAGTTTAGCATGTGGAAAATAGTTCTCTCCGAATTTCAAAGGAATCAAAATAATTCATTCTTGGCATTCATATGGATTAGGGTGTCCCAAAATTTCACTTGATCAGAAAACTCTGGGAGGAACTCTGAAAAATGATGTTTTGAAGTTGCTCCGTTGAGATTAAAAAAAGTTCGATTTTCGTGAGTAATATCAATAAAACATTTCTAGTCCAGTAAAATTTCGTATAAACTATTGTTTTTATATATTTTGCAGACCCTCGGAGTCCAAACTTTTTGGGAAAAATCATTCACTGTATGTTTTGCACGAAAACTCTGCTTACTGATTTTTTGAGTATGTGTAAACTATGCCTTTTTCAGAGCATTTTTATTTTAAGCCATCAAAGATGGATATCGAACTTAACGCTAGCATTGTTCTAAAAACATTTGCAAGGAATCCCTAATATTGTGTGTTTTAGATTTATTCATGTTTTGCTGATGAGACGGGGTTGGTGATCTAATAGCCACCGCTTCTGCTTCATAAGCAGAAGGTCATGGGTTCAACCCCAGGCCCGTCCCTTTCATCGTACTTTGTAGTTATATCCAAGCATGGGAAACATTCACTCGAATATTGAATTTCTCTCGCTCACATCCACAAGCGGTCAAGAGCGAGATTGCCGTTTCTCCGACCAAGCAGAGTGTTTCAATTTCCAAAGCGCTTTCTTCTTGTTCGCCGAGCGACAAGTTAGACAAAAACGGCAACAGAATGATTCACTACCGACTCCTTGTGCCGAAGGCACCCGATTGCTGTAGCGAATGATTCTTTACATTCCGATTCCACACGAGTGGCATTCGTATTAGAGAGCTGAAGAGCGTTCACTGACCGGTAATACACAAGGCGAAATGTTTCAGTGAACGCAAAATCTGTACATTTCGCAGGAAGCTTTCAGTGATCGAATGGCGAACGCGTTCTTTCGTGTCTCCAATTTAAGAGAGGATAGGAGCTCACTCCGCTCCAAATATCTTTTCATTTTCGGTTTATCTCAATCGTTTACGATTCGTCGGGATTGCGCTCACCCTAGTAGCGTTCGGCAGCCATTGAACATTCGGTGGCAGCAGATACTTTGCAGATACTTTATCGGTAGCGTTCAGGTGAATGAGTGAATTTTCCCATGCTTGGTTATATCTTTTACTTGCTTCTATCTACCACTCTTAATGTATCACAGTTGATCTATCACAGTTCATAGCATTTTATAGAACCCGAGACGGACAGAAATAAACCGTTTCCCTACGCATCCATTCCACAGAGAAGTAACTACGAAATTAATATTGATGCCCTTGCTCATGCTCATGCTACTATTCCACTTTCGAATCCATGATGATTACTTTTTGTAATCCATATAGATTCCTCGCTGGAAGACGGGGTTGGTGGTCTGATGGCTACCGCTTCTGCTTCATATGCAGAAGGTCATGGGTTCAATCCCAGGCCCGTCCCTTTCCTCGTACTTTGTAGTTGTATATCTCTCACTTGCTTCTACCTTCCATTCTAAATATATCACACTCAAACTATTCGTTCATAGCAACCGCTAGAACCAGAGACGGACAAGAAACCGTTTCCCTAACGCTTCCTACTTCCACGCGCACGCCTTTCTTACGCCTGATACATAGGCAGTCTGCTAACCACAAAGGGTATATTCACAAATTTCATAACGCCGAAAATGGACATTTTTGATACCCACCCACCCCCTCATAACGCATTTTTTATGAATGTTTTTCGAATTTTGTATGAGCTGTAACAACACTAGGACACCCACCCACCCCCTACAGCGTTATGAAATTTGCGAATGGGCCCAAAAGCAAACCTCTCTGCCATGCCATTCCCCCAATCCATACACTCCCGCATGAACTGACGTGGATGCAGTGGAATATACGGTCTACATGGGAGTCAGTTCAATGCATAATCAATTCCTCCCCCTTCCCCTCATTGGTCTGCATTCTGACGTGGCAGGTGCCATTGTTGCCTAAAAATAGAAGATCACCAGCACTTATACACTGAGGATGCCTGTTAGTCCCAAGCAGTCATTCGGTTGGTTCCTTGTGTAAGTGCAGCTGATCTGGCGATACTGGAGTGCATCCACGGGCGGCCAATCAAGCTCAAGCTCAAGCTCCATATAGATTCCTCGCTGGAATCTGAAAGGATTCCAATTTGGAATTAATACAAAATCCTCACTAAAATCAATAAGGATTCATATATATCATTCTTCTCTGGAATGCGAAGCTTCTCCTTTAGAATCCATGAGAATATTTCTCTTATATGTATTACATAAGGATCCCTTTTTGGAGTCCATAGGAATTCTCTTCTGAATTCTTTCTCTCTTGGATTTATAAAAAAAAAAATCTCTTAAATTCATACAGATTTTCGTCTGATGCCACAAAAAAAGGTTTTTATTAAGAAGAAAACTTTTGTTTGTGCTTCTACCTTTCGCTTCTGTGAATACTGTGATAGAGACCTCCGTATACAAATATATGGAGATACATGTGCAGCCTATATCGGAGACTTGTGTTGATACCTTGTTTAAACCTCTGTGGAAAATTTTGTAAAGACCTCTATTAAGACTCATGTGGAAACTTCGGTGGAAATTTCTAACTGCAAATATGTGGAGAGTTTTGCAGAATTGAGAGGACAAATTGGAAGACATCTATGAATCGAGCTACCTGTAGCGACTCTCGGTAATGTTTGGGTAGGATCCCTATGGAGACCTTTGTTCACACCCATGTGGTGATTCCTGTGAGGAGCTATGTGGAAACCTCTGTAGAAACATATATCCCTGTGGAGAACATTGTCACCTGTTGCTCGTCTTATAATGTACCTTTCACATTACCTAGCGTCAAAAGAAAGCATCAATCAATTTTATAATATTTTCCATATCTATAACATGACTAACAATTGTTTATTTCTCTTTTTTTCAGAATTGCACTTTATGTATATGAATATTTATTACACGTAGGAGCATCGAAAGCAGCACAAACATTCTTATCGGAGGTACGTCTATTGAAACAAATTCCGTTGGATTCCTCTCTCTAACTGTGTGTACTTCTGGATTTTTTTTGGTTTGCAGATTCGGTGGGAGAAGAATATCACACTAGGCGAACCTCCGGGCTTCCTGCACTCGTGGTGGTGCGTGTTTTGGGATCTCTACTGTGCGGCACCGGAACGACGGGACACCTGCGAGCATTCATCCGAGGCCAAAGCATTTCATGATTATGTGAGTACCTGATTGACAGATTTGTGGGGCTAGACACTTAAGTTGATATTAAGATTAACGAATCCAATGTTAGGAAGTTAAGTGAAGCTGAAAATCGAACGCACATAAGTCCATCATACAGGTGAATGGTAGCTCATCGGCCAGTTGACCATCGATTTCCACCATCTGTGTTGTTCCCCACCACGTGTGTGGGCACCCTTCACTCACTGTACAGTACAGTGGCCCCAAATGCGGAACACGGTAGAGATTTCGATTTTCACCTGAGTGATCCAAATAGCTGCGCTCGATCCCGTCCGTCTTGTAGTCAGCCGGTGGTTGTTTGATACCTAAAACCTATATGGCAGTTTCCCAATTTCTCCACCTATAGACGCAAGTTGTTACTACTTGCTAGCATCCATCGTGCGTGCCCGTGTGGGATACCTAGATGGAAAGGTGATGCTTCAGTAGATGATGAGCGTGATTCCCACTCACTGCGGGCAGCACATAATGTACCTACATCT
The DNA here is from genome assembly GCF_002204515.2 of Aedes aegypti. Classification (NCBI taxonomy): domain Eukaryota; kingdom Metazoa; phylum Arthropoda; class Insecta; order Diptera; family Culicidae; genus Aedes; species Aedes aegypti. The sequence goes on from NC_035109.1 coordinate 332,781,626, forward strand.
ACGCACATACGCTTTGGGCCGGTCGGTGTTGGACACGCGGCAGCGGCGGCGTCAAAGTGGGAAACGAGGCCAAATATAGCGCACAGTACACGATTTCCGTTTCGCACTTGCCGGAATGCTGTGCGGTGCAAAATTGCGGTCATATGCTCCGTCGTCGGTGTGGTTGTGGTTTTCCCGAGACGAGACTGGGACAATGGCACTGCGAACTGTGTTTGGTCAATATTTTGTCGGCGTTTGATGCACTTGTCAACTTGTGGTGCAGAAGAGTTGTGTGGTCTGAAAATAGCTAATATAGTGATACATGATTCATTTTCTATCAACTTGGAGGCCGTCCGTATACCACTTGGGCACGAGAACCCTGATTTTGGACTTCCTCTCCCTTCTTCGTGGACAAGCGTGGATATTTTTAACCAAGAACTACCCCTTCCCTAAATGTCCACATCTAGCCGATCATATTTGAGGTTTGATCGATCATATTGCTCTGTTCGAATTCACATAACCATATATTACAATTGATTTAATTACACACAGTAAGTTTTCATTTTCGATCTCGCTATTTGCTACTGATTTCTCAACAGCAAATATAATTTGAGCGCGCCACAGTGGCGGGCCTTCATACAAAGGTCGGCCAAAATCTCAAATACGTGCCAAATCGCTTGATAATGGTAATTTATTAACTTGTCTCTGAAGTCTCTATTCTAATCAAATGATCTCAAAAGTCACTTTTTTGCTTTAATGTGCTTGCAGTGAATCCTAAGGACTGTTCATTTTATCAAGTGGACACCTTGTTTATGCTATACCTTTTTTATTTATTGATAAATTCGTAATCGGTTTTCTGTGCATCGTTCAACTATTATTATACAATGTTTTGAAAATACAAAATCTTACAAAATGCTTTTGGTTGTAAAATTCATTAGTTTTTTCCAAAAACTCCGAAGAAACACTGTTCGTCAGAGTTAAGCATAATTTTTCGCATAACAAAAATCCTCATGTTTAAAAACAAATTGTATGTTGGTATCCTTCACTGTTCTACTAATGGTTGTGCTTAAGAAAAGTCAATAAAATTCCACCATTCTCTAAAACTAGATAACTCTAGTGATTAATCGTTAATGGCCAAATTTTCTTATATACTATCCTTTTACTCTCAGCAAAAAAGTAAAGTAAAAAGCGTGTTAAAAGATGACTTAGATTACTAAGGAATCTGCATTTGTATACTAGAGAGCAAAATCGTGAGTTTTAACCAGATTCTTAGATATGAATTTTACTCTTTATGGTCGTTTTATGAAAAATCTCATACTTTTAAAATCATGTACGCTTATTTAATGATATACAGCAAATTGTAATCATTTTTCTCCGAATATTTTGACAGGTAATCTTAGAACTACACATTATAGAAAAAAAATGTAAGGAAATAAATTTGATTTCATTACAGCAGTGTTCCCAATTTGGGTGATTGTCATTATGCTTTGGAAGGTCTTCCGAGAATAATGTATTTGTTTTTCTATTGTGTTTAAAAAATTACGTGGGAACTAAATAAGCAACTCTATGCAGGCAAAGGTTATGTTTCATATTATTACTACATTAGTTCTTCCGTCAGGACGTACTTTAAACCTAAACATTTTACTCATATCAGTTCCATTTAAATTTAAAATATTTTTCTCGAAAAAATATCTTAAAAATTGTTGCTCTAAAAATAGTTTGATATTTTTTGGAAAGCTTCTGATTAAAGATATTTTCGAAGAACAAGCATATTTTGAAATTTAAAAATAAAGATTGTCGAATTTTCCAGCCAATTTATAAAGATCATTGGTTATCAACTCCTAAAATCGACCGTTCCAAACTTTGTGACTTATTGGTGTGAAATTTAATTAAATTAGTGACTGTTTCATTATCGCAACATTCTACACTATTAGCCGAACGATGTTCAAAAAACGGATTGCGATTTCATTCATAAATTAAAAATATATGGCATGTACAAGGTGTCCACTTTATAAAATGAACAGTCCTTAGTGCAAAATTGTTGGAGCTCCAGAGAAAACTTCAGAGACTATTACTCGACCATTATACACGTTCTTAATGATATTTTTCTCAGATAACGAGAAATGATTACAATACTAATTTCTCCAGAGATTTCTTCTGGAACAGTTTTACTCCTTTAGGAATGCTTAGATGAATTTCGGTAGAATTCGATTCAAAAAATCCTTGAGCACTCAACGCTACTACCTCCAGTGATTTTCACAAAGATTACTCGGAAAAAATCCTAGTGATTATCCCAGGATTTCATCCAAATGTTTTTCACTGGTTCTTTCACCGATTTGACCAGATGTCACTTCTAGGATATTGCCCTCAGATCCTACAGGAGCTTTTCCACAAAGGTTTATTTTAAAGTTGGTCAAAAAAATCGTTTCTATATTTTTCCAAGAAGATTTCTACGCCGTTTTTTTTTATTTATTCCAGACATTTTCTCAGTGATTTTTTTTTCAATCATCTACGATTACTCTGATGAATTGTTCGATGAAATCTATTATAAACTTTTCCAAGAATTTCTCATTCAGGTTCTCAAGAAATTTCTAAAGGCTACATGTTGAAAAATGTCATCAAAATTTTTGCTACATAATGTTTCAAGTCAAGTTTCCAAATCTTCATGGATTCTTCAAAACTTCATTCAAAGTTCCATACCAGATAATACTACAGCAGTTATTAGATTTATTGCTTCGATCATTCATACTTAAATTTCCTCAGGCATTCTGTCCGAATGTTTCAAAGAATTTCATCAAAAAGTCTTGAAGGACATTTTTCAAGACATACAGATTTGATATTTTTTTCAATTATCTTCATCAGAGATTTGTCTAAGATTTTCGTGGATTTTTTCAAAATTTTCTCAAAAAAAAAATGAAATTTGTTTTTGTCATTTTCCTGCAGATATCATTTGATGATTGGAAAAATTCTTCGAAGATTTGCTAGAGATTTTTTTTAATTGGAGGAATTCCTGAAGGATTTTTGGATTCTTGAAGATACTCCATAGAAAGTTTGTAAAAAATCACAAATCAAATTCATGATTTCTCGATTACTTTTTGAATTCGACGTAAGTAAATCTCATACGGTTTTGAGAAAATGAATTAAGATGAATCAAATCGGCTCAAGTAGTGTTTTGTATTTATTCGAGATTAAGTCACTTTGTCTCTCCATACAACGGAGCGGTGAAAGTAGCGGTTGGGTTGCGAAAGTTGAAATTCTTACCTACGCCGTTTTGTAATTCCGGAATTGAACGTTCTGAAAGTAAAAAATCTAGTTGGGTAAGAGCGGAACGTGTGGAATTTCGTCTGCAAAACACGTAAGAGCGATAAAGTAAGTTTGTTCACTTTTCTGACTTGAGACTAATTGAATAAGTTTTCGAGATTAATCGTAATAATATGAGAAAGTAATCTACAGCAAAACGAGCAGTTATACTTGTCGTGGAGTCACGATTAATTTAAAAAAGTCTTAAACTACTCTTAAAGAAATGAACGTTGATATGTTGAAATAGGAATTGAACTCGCATGTCGTGGTTCCTTTTAGTTATCTTTTGGTTTGTGTTTTTTTTTTGTAAGAGGTCTCTAAAATAGTTATTGTCAAGACGACCAGTCAATATCAACCCAGATTTCTCCAAGATTCCATTTATGAAAAAATACAACACCTTCTGGGTACGTCGCTAATGACCATAATCCTTGAATCCCATATTAAGGGAAAGACTATTTTTGTCTTCAGTCCGAATAGACTTTTTTATATCTGACATCGATAACTATGAATGATTGATAAAATCCATAGCATAACATCGGCATTTTATGTAATATAAAATTTAAGGATGACTTAAGCAACACAAGTGTTATTTTTTTATCTTCTGACTTCTGAAAAGTTTTCGGATATTACTTGAAATTGAAGTGTAACCTATAAGAGATCCGCTTGAAATTTTGTTACATAAACTAACGTCAAATATTCCACCATAACGAAATTCCAATGACGACGATTATGATAATAAATTCTACCACATACGTCTAAAAGCTTAAAGGAGGCATATCATAACAAAAACGAAAAGCACTTTATTATAATTGTTTGATTATTTAGCTTTTAGATTCTACCAATTTGTTTCAGTAGTTTTTCTTCCGAATAATTTTTATTGTATAATGGAAATTCGTACATTTTTAGTTGCAAGGCTTTTCCATTACAATTCTTTTACTTGGTGCAAACCAAGGTAATTTAATGCTAAGCACAACTTTAAATACGTTGAATGTACTTCAGAGTCACTTTGTTTCAAATGTCACATGTTTCAAATGCTTTGAAAAAAAAAACAAGTATAACATTCATTCTTTGTTTTGGAAACATCTTTCACTGTCAGCAAGGTGAACTGCTTTTGCCACTTTTCAGACAACCCCATTAATTGAATGTAGCCGAGTGGCAAAAACATAAAAACTGAGATACCCTAACAGCTATTAGTTAGCTAGTTGGTTAAAAGGTGAGTACGTCTCTAAAATAACATAGATAGCTAGCTTTGTTGCAAAGAAAAAAAATAGAACGATAACGGAATGTATTCGGCTCCGTTATGCTATATGCTACATGAGCCTTTAACAAAGATCAATAGAATGTTCATTTTCGTTGTTCTAATGTTCTTTCATTTGTTTTAGACTGTTAAAGAAATTCAGAGGCCGAAAGTCACTTCAGGTTTTCTAATACTCTGTTTGATGGGTCCGCCCTAGATTTTTACAAATAAAATATTAAAACCATTACTCATAAAGACGTTAGGCATAACGATGTTTTATAGATATAACAAACAAAACGGAAATAAAAAAAGAGTAAAGTGAATCCGTACTTCAAATATAAGTCACAGTGAGTCCAGCAATTCAGTTCAATGTTTCCGGTGTCAACCCTTAAACTAATATCGAGTAGGTAACTCTTTATTGTTCAAACATTTCTAAGACGATTTATAGATCACACAATTTCTTCTGTTTAAGTTTCAGCGATCTTATTCCATTCAATAGTAAGAGTAATTATTTGATGTTTGATTTGATGTTTCTTAATTTTACTGTCCAACTGATGCCACAGGATCTCAACGTTTCTGAAGATTATCTCAGCAAATTGAAGATAGATGGGCATTTTTTTCAACCAAGCTTTCGGTTTTGCCGCTGTATGCTTCAGATCGTAAGCCTGATACAACTAAATATACTTAAAATTCTTTCATTTTTACGCTTGGATTTTTCTAGAGTAGATCGAGATACGAATTGAATCATGATCACGTCGATAAAGTGAATCAGTCTGAAAAATTTTGATGGAAATATTTACATGTATTATTCAAATAACTATTCGAACAGCAAGAATTCAAAGAATTGTATGGACCGTGGTCATTGGCCGAAGATATCAAAATCTGTAACAATGCTGTTTCAATCGACTGGTCGGGTACCACAAAACTAATAAAAGCCCTGTACAGAATTGTCATACTGGTCAATAAATCAAGTTTTGCTCTATGAATGACCCTCAAGGGATTCACAAGGTCGCACTTTCAATCTTTGTAGTCCTTCACAAAAATGGAAAAAAAAAATCAGCCCACTTTTCACATCAATTATTTTAATTTTCCGTTTCGAAATGATGACTATCGTCCATTATGCCAAAAATCCATTACGCCTATCGTACTTATGCCTAACGTCCGTATGCCTACTGTTGTGCACCCATGTGAAACAGTATAACTTGAAACGGTTCATGAACAAAAGGACAAAACGCCGAAAGGACAAAAGGTCGAAAATGATTGCTTGGTGGGAGAGTCTCTTCTCTTTTGTTCTTCGACCTTTTGTCCTCTAGATCTTCGGTCTTTCGACCTTTTATCTTTCGATCTTCTGTTCTTTCGACTCTTTGTCTTTCGACCTTTTGTCATAGATTCACTTTAAATATCCTTCTTTTTGGCTCACGTCTTCTATGAGAACGGCTTGGCGTGTTGTTCGAATAACACTACCAAGAGAGCCAAAAAAGAAGGCCCATAAACGATGGCGATCAAGCAGATTCGGTGGCTTTTATTTGGGAAATCATTACACAGTCATGGACGGTGTATTCATATTATGCGTATTTCTTCCCAGCTAAGCTACACACATGAGCAGCATTTCTATTTTTCGATGTCTCCAAAAGACATGTTACCACTGACCTAATCTCGTTTGATTTTACAAAAAAAAATTTTTCGGAAATTGGCACGCCACACAGTAGGCAGCGTTCATTTATTACGTAACGCCAAAATTGAACATCTTTGACCACCTCCTCTCCCTCCCGGTACCGCTTTTTGTAAGATTTTTTTTGTCTGAGCCGTATCGCTTGAGCCTACTCCTTCCCTACCCCTAGAACGCTACGTAATTGGTGAACTACGCCATATTTCCTACGTGGTTTGGCAATTTGTGCTTCCTTTTAAAAAGACTGTACTGGTACTTTTCAATATTTTAGGAATCAGATTTTAAAAAAATAACATAACGTTCGAGGATGCGTCATCGTAATCATCGTCATCATGGAATCTTTCAATGCACTTCTTCTGTTCCAAACTAAAAATTATTCAATAAAAATGTGTTCGCTGTGTTTCGTTTGTAGAATAGAATACAGTGAACACATTTTCTAGTAAATTTTAGTGATTTTAAACGAAAAGTCTGCTTTTGAAAATTCTGCAATCAATGACGGATCCTGTCACCTTAATAATGTAAAGGGGTTTTTCGACAAAAATTCTATGATTGATTCCCTTGTGCTAATCTTTTCCCTTCTATTTTTCGCCTATTCCAGGGTTTCGTGAGTTCGGGCTACGGAGTGAATGGAATAGCACACAATGCCGGTCCAGCGCCAAGTCCGCTGGGACAGTTACCACCAAATGAGGGCATGCCAGGCGGCCCGATGGCACCAGCCGGTTTCTTCCCGGTAAGTTTCCCCAGAATCGTTTACTCAGAGTATCGATGTTCTGTATTTTTTTCTGTATGTGGTCACCTCATTTCCGGTATGTTTGTACTCTCGTGTTTGTTTCCATTACTGTTCATTCTGGTTACGTCTGTTTCTAAGTGTACATAATCAACCAACAAGCTCACATTTATCACAATTTACGCGCGAGTTCATTTCCCTTCTTCCATCTTCGGGTTCATTTTTGTTCATTGTTTTCTGTGTTTTTTAATCGTTTGTTGGTAGCACCATCTGGTAATTAAGTTTAAGAATATTGTCATTTCGGTTTGCTAACTAGTTCATGTTCCTAGAACAAAATGAGATCGAATTTTCACCCATCTCACATTTACATCATATCTATATTGTATAAATGTCAAAAACGAAAAACTAACTTTAAAAAATCATCTTCCAAAAGAGAAATCATTTCCTTTTTACATCATCTACCTTTTGCTCTTGGCTTGTATCTCAGATTTTGATTTGTGTTATTCCAATCAATTTTCTATATTTTTAGTTGACGTTTTAGTTTTTTGAATGTTATAGTACGTGTAAATGCCCCTTTCCTTTTTTTCAAGATTGCGATTATTCTTGTCTTTTGCTAGATAGTTGTGGAAAATTGTTCAAGTGAAATGTCTTTTCACTGTTGTCTGTGTAGTTTTTGATCTTATGTCTCATTTCGTCAAAGCGCTAATGCGCAAAACAAAAACACATAACAGACATGAACACAAGTGATAGAAGATGATTGCCAATCGGAGCCGCGCAATCTGTTGAAAGCTGTAAGAAGAACACCAAATCGGATCCAAGAACCCCGAAGAATGAAGATGGGTGTTACACTAAGAGGAATTTGCTATCCCAAATCGGTTTCTTTTCTTTTCTGTTTAGTTAGTTTCGATTTAACGTTTTGTTGATTCTGATCGGTCCGGAAACCACACCTGCGCCACCCGTTTCTGTTTTTTTCACACCTGGATTATTTGTTTGCAGAACTCCTCAATTAGGCCATCACAACCTTCACATCCTAGTAGTGGGCAGTCCCCACACCCACAACCACCAAACTCGCATGGACAGATGATGAGCGGTCAGGTTAGTATTGTGCTCTGTCGTTTCCTCTCTCTCACTATCTTTCTATTCTCTCTATTACCTTTGGTATTCTTTTGTTAAACAACCGACTAGTGTTTCATTGGTTTTCGATCCTAACTCAATTATAATTTTAATCAAGGTTTATTTCGAGTTCTTAATAGTTATATTTTCATATTTTTCGGAGCTGATTCATCGAAGACACAGCAGCAACAGATTATTCAAAATTGAATGAATTCGTTAGGCAGAGCGAAAAAAAAAATCATATTCTATCATTCTCACATCACTAATCATACATGAATGCTAACACCCTCGATAACAAAGTTGGTCTAAATGTATAAATGTTTCGATGTTGTATTTGTAACTGCCATGGATGTTGTTCTGTGTCCCGCTGTCAAACTTATCATTTGCACTGCTTCATTTCGTTGGTAAAAAACGCCACAGTTCATCAAGGAAACAAGATAAAATAACACTAGCTTCATCTATGGGTAACAGTAAACTTAATTTAGCAAACACCTGCTAGCGTTATGACGACTTCAAGCAATATTTGATCTGAGTGATACGTATGATAGTCTGTGGTTGTAATATCCAGCAGGAAAAAACATACTTCAATGGGAATATGGGGATTATGAAATGTCTATATTTAAACGAAATATTAACTGAAGTATTAAATAGCTGCTTGCTGCTTATTGTTTCGATTCCATGTTCGAACCTTAACCTAATTACAACTCTTTCAGCAATAAACAAGCAATTGTATTAATCATTCATGCAAATGACACCCTCATATATACGTTCAGATTATTTACATGTGTCTTTTATGGATACTATTGTGCTTGCATATGCTATTCCGTGAAAGCACAACAATGTCCATTAATGTCGTTCATGTTTAGATGGCAGTGCCACTGCTATCCTGTTCTTCAATTAGCGTAATGGTTCTATAATTGCAATGCCATTGGACTCGTGATGTAAGTGGATTTCCTCTGAATTTCTGTTAAGGTTTCCTTCAAAATCCTAAAAGGATTTCGTTCGAAATTCTGAGAGAATTTCCATCGAAATCCTGATGGAACTTATTTTTAAATCCTGATAAGACTTCCTTCGAAATACAGACAGGATTTACATTAAAATACTGAGAGGATTTCCTTCGAAGTTCTGATAGGATTTCCTTCAAAATGCTAACAGCATTTACTTCGAAATCCTGATAGGATTTCCTTAGAAATTCTGAGAGGTTTTCTTTTGAAATCCTGACAGGATTTTCACCGGAATCTTGATAGGAGTTCCTTCATAATCCTGTCGGAATTTCCTTAGAAACCCTGAGATAATTTCCTCTAAATCCTGACAGGATTTCCTTCGAAATCCTGAAAAAATTTTCTTCGAAATTCTGAGAGGACTTCCTTAAAAAATCCCCAGAGAATTTTCTTCCAAAACCTGAGCAGAATTCATTCAAAATCCTGAGAAGATTTCATTCAAAATTCTGAGAGGATTTCCTTTACAATCCTGAGAAGATTTTCTTCGAAATCTTGAGAGGATTTTCTTCGAAATCCGGGGAGGATTTCCTCTGAGATCCGGAGAAGATTCACTTCTAAATCCTAAGAGAATATCCTTAGAAATCCTGAGAGGATTTCCTTCGAAATCCTGAGAGGATTTCCTTCGAAATTCTGAGAGGATTTACTTCGAAATCCTGAGAGGATTTCGTTCGAAATCCTGAGAGGATTTCCTTCGAAATTCTGAGAAGATTTCCTTCGAAATCCTGACGGGATTTGCTTCGAAATCCTGACGCGATTTCCTTCGAAATCCTAAGAGGATTTGCTTCAAAATCCTGAGCGGATTTGCTTCGAAATCCTGGGAGGATTTCCTTCGAAATTCTGAGAGGATTTCCTTCGAAATTCTGAGAGGATTTCCTTCGAAATCCTGAGAGGATTTCCTTCGAAATCCTGAGAAGATATCCTTTGAAATCCTGAGAGGATTTCCTACGCAATCCTGAGAGGATATCCTTCAAAATCCAGAGAGAATTTCCTTCGAAATCCTGAGAGGATTTGCTTCGAAATCCTGAGAGGATTTCCTTAGAAATCCTGACGGGATTTCATTCGAAATCCTTAGAGGATTTCCTTCGAATTTCTGAGAGGATTTCCTTCAAAATCCTGAGAAGATTTGCTTCGAAATCCTAAGAGGATTTCCTTCGAAATTCTGAGAGGATTTCCTTCGAAATTCTGAGAGGATTTCCTTCGAAATTCTGAGAGGATTTGCTTCGAAATCCTGAGAGGAATTGCTTCAATATCCTGAGAGGATTTCATTCGAAATCCTGAGAAGATTTGCTTCGAAATCCTGAGAGGATATGCTTTGAAATCCAGAGAGGATTTTCTTCAAAATCCTTAGAGGAATTGCTTCGAAATCTTGAGAGAATTTCCTTCGAAATCCTGACGGGATTTCCTTCGAAATCCTAAGAGGATTTCCTTCGAGATCCTGAGAGATTTTCCTTCAAAATCCTAAGAGGATTTCCTTCGAAATCCTGAAAGGATTTTCTTCGAAATCCTGACGCGATTTCCTTCGAAATCCTAAGAGGTTTTCCTTCAAAATCCTGAGAGGATTTGCTTCGAAATCCTGAGAGGAATTCCTTCGAAATTCTGAGAGGATTTCCTTCAAAATTCTGAGAGGATTTCCTTCAAAATCCTAAGAGGATTTCCTTCGAAATCCTGACGGGATTTCTTTCGAAATCCTAAGAGGTTTTCCTTCAAAATCCTAAGAGGATTTGCTTCGAAATCCTGAGAGGAATTCCTTCGAAATTCTGAGAGGATTTCCTTCGAAATTCTGAGAGGATTTCCTTCGAAATCCTGAGAGGATTTCCTTCGAAAGCCGGAGAGGATTTCCTTTGAAGTCCGGAGAAAATTTCCTTCGAAATCCGAATAGGATTTCCTTCGAAATCCAGAGAGAGTTTCCTTCAAAATCTGAAGAGGATTTCCTTCGAAATCCAGATAGAATTTCCTTAGAAATCTGAAGAGGATTTCCTTCGAAACCCGTTGAGGATTTCCTTTGAAATCCGAAGAGGATTTTCCTCAAAATCCGGAGAGGATTTCCTTCGAAATCCGGAGAGAATTTCTTTTGAAATTCTGAGAGCATTTCCATTGAAATGTTAAGAGGATTTCCTTTGAAATCCGGATAGGAGTTCCTACAAAATCCGGATAAGATTTCCTTCAAAATCTGGAGTGGATTTCCTTCGAAATCCTAAATCCTTCGAATTCCGGAGGGGTTTTTTTTCGAAATCCGGAGAGGATTTCCTTCGAAATTCGGAGAGGGTTTCCTTCGAAGTCCGGACAGGATTTCTTTCAAAATCTGGAGAGCATTTCCTTTCAAATCCGGAGAGGATGTCCTTCGAAGTCCGGAGAGGATTTCCTTTAAAATCCGGAGAGCATTTCGTTTCAAATCCAAAGAGCATTTCCTTCGAAATCCTGAAGGGGTTTTCATTGTAATCCTGTGGTGATTTGTTTCGAATTCCGAAGAGGGTTTTTTTTTTGAAATCCGGAGAGGATTTACTTCGAAATTCTGAGAGGATTTCCTCCGAAATCCAGATAGAAATTCCTCCAAAATCCGGATAAGATTTCCTTCGAAATCTGGAGAGGATTTCCTTCGAAATCCTAAGAGGATTTCCTTCGAAATTCTAAGAGGATTTCCTTCGAATTCCGTAGAGGGTTTCCTTCGAAGTCCGGAGCGGATTTCTTTCAACATCTGGAGAGCATTTCCTTTCAAATCCGGAGAGGATTTCCTTAGAAGTCCGGAGAGGATTTCCTTTGGAATCCTGAGATGATTTCTTTCGAATTCCGGAGAGGGTTTTTTTTTCGAAATCCGGAGAGGATTTACTTCGAAATCCGGAGAGGATTTCCTTCGAAATTCGGAAAGGGTTTCCTTCGAGGTCCGGAGAGGATTTCTTTCAAAATCTGGAGAGCATTTCCTTTCAAATCTGGAGAGGATTTCCTTCAAAATCCGGAAGGGGTTTCCATTGTAATCCTGTGATGATTTCTTTCGAATTCCGAAGAGGGTTTTTTTTCAAATCCGGAGAGGATTTACTTCGAAATCCTGAGAGGATTTCCTCCTAAATCTGGATAGGAATTCCTCCGAAATCCGGATAAGATTTCCTTCGAAATCTGACGGGATTTCCTTCGAAATCCTAAGAGGTTTTCCTTCAAAATCCGGAGAGGATTTCCTTCGAAATCCGGAGAGGGTTTCCTTCGAAGTCCGGAGAGGATTTCTTTCAAAATCTGGAGAGCGTTTCCTTTCAAATCCGGAGAGGATTTCCTTAGAAGTCCGGAGAGGATTTCCTTCGAAGTCCTGAGAGAATTTCCTTCGAAATCCGGAGAGGATTTCCTTCGAAGTCCGGAAAGGATTTCCTTCGAATTCCGGAGAGGATTTCCTTCAAAATCCGGAGAGTATTTTCTTCCAAATCCTGAGAAAATTTCCTTCGAACACCGAAGAGAATTTCCATCGAAATTTAGAGAGGACTTCCTTCGAAATCCTGAGAGGATTTCCTTCGAAATCCTGAGAGGATTCTCTTCGAAATCCTGAGAGGATTTCCTTCTAAATCTTGAGAGGATTTCCTTCGAGATCCTGAGAGGATTTCCTTCGAAATCCTGAGAGGATTTCCTTCGAAGTCCAGAAAGGATTTCCTTCGAAGTCCAGAGAGGATTTTCTTCAAAATCCGGAGAGCATTTCCTTCGAAATCTGGAGTGGATTTCCTTCAAAATCCGGAGAAAATTTCCTTTGAAATCCGGAGAGTTTTTCCTTCGAACATCGGAGAGAATTTCCTTCAAGATTTAGAGAGGCATTCCTTTGAAATCCAAAGAAAATTTACTTCGAAATCCGGAGAGGTTTTTCTTCGAACATTGGAGAGAATTTCCTTCGAAATCCGGAGTGGATTTCTTTCGAAATCCGGAGAGGATTTCCTTCGAAGTCCGGAGAGAATTTCCTTCAAAATCCGGAGAGGATTTCCTTTCGAATCCGGAGAGCATTTCCTTTGAAATCCGGATTGGATTTCCATTGAAATCCTGAGAGGATTTCTTTCGAATTCCAGAGAGGGTTTTTTTTCGAAATCCTGAGAGGATATCCTTCGAAATCCTGAGAGGATTTCCTTAGAAATCCTGAGAGGATTTCCTTTGAAATCCTGAAAGGATTTCCTTGGAAATCCTGAGAGCATTTCCATTTGCTTCGAAATACTGACAGGGTTTCCTTCAAAATCCTGAGAGAATTTACTTCGAAATCTTTAGAGGATTTCTTTCGAATCCTGAGAGAATTTCCATCGAAATCCGGAAAAGATTTCGTTCGAAATCCTGGGAGGATTTCCATTAAAATTCTGAGTAGATTTTCTTAAAACCCTGAGACAAGTTTTTTCGAAATCCTGAGAAGATTTCCTTTAAAATTTCAAGAAGATTTCTTTAGCAATTCTGAGATGGTTTTTTTTCTAAATCTTGAGAGGATTTCCTTCAAAATCCTGCGAGGATTTTTTTTGAAATCCTAAGAAGATTTCCTTTGAAATCCTAAGAGAATTTCCTCCGATATCCTGCGAAGGTTTTCTTCGAAATCCTGGGTGGATTTCCATCAAAATCCTGAGAGGATTTCCTTTGATATTCTGAGAGGATTTCCTTCGAAATCCGGAGAGGATTTCCTTTGGAATCCTGAGAAGATTTCCTTTGAAATCCTTTGAAATCCTAGAAACTTTTCCAAGATTTACAGAATTTCAAAGAGAATGTTACAAAATCACTTAGAACTTGCTTCAAAACTGCAAATGCAAACCTGCCATGAATTTTAACGAAAAACTCAGTTTGCTGAATTCAGTTGGAATGATCTTTTTTGAATTTGTTTTCCGCGTCAGATATGTCTATTTGCCAAAACTCGATTAACTGTGCATAAATTCGTTCCATGGCAAAACAAGCTTATTTACGCTCCAATAGAATTGAAAATTATTGAAATTACATGATTACATTAGATTTAATAATAACCTGCCTGCACTTTCTCGTCGTAAATATTTTATCAGCACTTGGTACCCAACACCATCCATGGCGATTTACATATTACAGATTGCAATCGAAATTACACTCCAGTTAATTCGATTTGCCCTGAATCTACCCGGGCAGCGGAAATGCATCCTTCATTATTTATCGAGTCCAGTCAATCATATTTACTCACACACTGACTGCCCCAACACTTTGTGCCCCCATTTGCTAACATTAGGTCCCGCTGGAAAATTGATCAATTGCCATACATAACGTTTCCCCCTTGTTTCGAATTGTCTATTTGCAGCCATTCATGGGAGGTCCCCGGTATCCTCCAGGTCCCCGACCCGGCGTCCGAATGCCCCAAGGAATTGGAAACGATTTCAATGGTGTAAGTTGACCTACGATGTAACATTTTAATCGATCAGTCGTCCCTAATTCAATCATATTTCTAAATGTGTGTTTTTGCTTACTGCATTTTTTAGCCCCCCGGACAACCCATGATGCCAAATAGTATGGATCCCACGCGGCAAGGTGAGTGTTCATGAGAGGTGTGCAGCTTCGTAGTCGCCCTCCTCTTTCCCCGCCCACAGTTGTTCATGATTATTTAGTTCCGAAGATATTGAATGAAGTAATCTCTCACACCCACTACACCCCCCTTTCTAATGCCTTTTTGTAGAGCGAGTACTGTACTACTAGATTTGAGTTTTCGGTTTTCCGTTTCTTAACTTTGAGTTCTGTTACTTGGCACAAATTTTGAAAGTCCAGCCTGTTTTTTTCTCACAAAATTTCGCTCAAACGCTAACATTCCCCACCTTCGATAAGTCCTCAGTGCTCCATCGTATGCGAAATGGAATAACCCCGGCGAAGTAGTGTAGAAATAACGTTTCACCAGTCTCTCATCGAAATTAGAGAGGTTTTTTGAGTGACATTACCACATGAGTTCCATTTAGTTGGTATTACTTTCCAGTAGCTCTTTCATCAAAATCATCTCTGACATTCTGATTTGCAGTAGTTTATCTAACAATTTGACTTAATTTTTAACAAATCTCTTATTTTTCATTCATTATAATTGCTTCCCTTTCAATAATTTAAAATTTGTTTTATTTCTGTTCTACACGTACGCATATTGACTAGTAAAACTGAGTCATTTTTGTACTTGTTTTTTTCAATCTGAATTTTTCCCAAGTTCGAACAGCACTTTCCACCAGAGTTGTCAATTCCCCCCCACCCAAGTTTTGATTTTTGTTCAGGACTTTTAATCCCCCCTCTCTCTCTTTCCTGCAAGTGTTCGATTATTGAAACACATATCTCTGCTCTCGCGTCGCGTCACCTATCAGAAGTTAAAAATCCCCGTCACGAGTGTTCATTCCTCCCGTCCACCAAATCGAGCAAGAGTTTTCCACTTGATTAACGAAAACCCATCAATATATAAATATTCTCTTTTTCTGTTCTTTGTTCTCTGTTCAGGTGAAGCTGGAGACTTTGTAGCATGGCAAGGTAGGCAAATTAATGTCGCGCTTGTCTGCTACTCAATTCCTATACACACACACACAAACACTCTCTCTCTCTCTATCTCTTTCTCTGTCTTGTCCTTTTCTCATTTGTTTTAAGTCGTTTTGTGTTTTTTAGTTTTTTCTTTCATTTCCGTGTTAATTCGGTTTATCATTTGTTTTACTTTTAGTTGGTTTTCCCAAGATTTTTCTGTTCTGTTTTTTAGATGTACAAAAGCAGTGTTCATTGTTCTCTGGCATTCTGACCGTTATCACTCATTGTTTGATTTCCCTGATTTGCTTCCTAGCTTATGGTTTGATTTCATCCAACGTGTACTAACAAACATTGATGTTTCATAACTACATTTGATTTTGATGTTTGAATGTCGATCAGTTTGCCGTATGGTTGTATTGAAAAGACAAAATTGATTGTCGTGCGCCTCGAATAAAGCTATCAGAAATGATCAGCTTGATTGATTCATGAACATATTTGAGATGGTGCACATTATATCATTCCAAAATAAGTCTTCTCTATGTTTCAAAAGAATTTTTTCATGATACATGCTGCCCATAACTGCATATTTGTCACATTCCACATTTTTGGCAATTTCGAGTTAATACCGTGGAGAGTCATAAAATGATGTATACTTTTGATCAGCTTACTAAAATCTGTGATTTTGTTCTAGAAAATTCGCAAAAAATACCAAGTTGTTTTGTCACATTGCTGATTGTAACCGCATAGCAGTCACATTGAGATTAAACATGAGCCTCGTAATGTAGTAGCAAAGAAATTTCTAACAGAAATATTTTCTGACTATTCACCCAATATGCGATATGAACTGTACAAATTTTCAGCCTCAAATAAGCACTTTTGAGCTCCTGGTAATATTTTAGACACTTTAGTTTCTTCCCATACTGCCATGAATTGCACACTTGATGTTCCATTTACTTAATGCCTACTTTTGTCGAATGTTACAAATATGCAGTTATGGGCAGCATATTAGAAATATAATAAACCGTCCCACTGAGTCTCGAGGACTCAGAGGAGATGATTCCTGATTTCTGAGGTAACATCCCTAAAATTTTGGAAAAAGTTTGTTCAGAATTTAAACAATACTGGATAAATTTATGAACGAAAGATAAATACTCCTGAAAATTTAGAAAGAAATCCGTCCTGAATGTCTTCACAGATTTTGAAACAAAACTTCCTAGGAAATCGAAGGAAATCCTTCCATGATTTCAGAGAAAATTCTTTAAAGATTTTGGAGGGGATGATCTGACAATTTTGGTTTTTTTAGAATGCTGATCAATTTTTTGGTGAAGTCTCCTAACTTATTCGAAGCGAATCCTTTTCTGAGATTCTTCCAGAAAATCAAAAGTGGATTCCGAATGAATTCGTAAGAAAAAAATCAACGCTGAAAGATTTCCACGGAAATCGTAAGAAAAAACCCTCTTGGAATCATTGGAGTATTTTTTCCAAAATATTATAAAATATTTTCAAGATTATACTAATCCTAATGTTTTAGAATAATTTCAAGATTCTTATCTAATCATCAAATGGTATTTATTTTGACAATAATTAAAAATTCTGAAAATTGACCAAAAGTTGTTCATATGACCTTTCTTTTAATTTCTCCGTCATGAAACATTGTTCCACAATTTTCCTATCAAGGTTCTATAGAAAAAAAATTGAACATATCAAAAATGGGATTTTGTTTAATTCAAAATTTAGGTTTTATTTTTTGATTTTTTCATGATAACGGATTTTTTTTTTCAGTGCATATATTTTTCTTATAGTCCAAATGGTTCACTACAGCTTCTCCAATAAATGAACTGTTTTGGAGCTGTAATTCTTCAAATAAATTGCGTTTAAACACTCATAGTCCATTTTCAAAAGTTATTATTGAGTCAAAATGGTCAAATTATTTATGGAAAACACTTATTTGACCATAGCGAAAACATGTGCAAAATCAACTGCAAATGGAAGATGGTTGAGTTTTGTGACTGAACGATTTGACATGGAATTTTAAGAAGACCCTCCCACGGAGAAGATACTTTCAAAATTTCGAAAGGAATTCCTGGAAAAAGAAAATTGTTTCATGACTTCACTACGTTTTTTTACTATTTTGAAGGAAATATTCCAACGATTTTGACGATTTTTGTTTCCAAAAATTTTGTTTTTTTTATATATTTCGCCAAAAATCCTCAAAGGATTTCTGAGGAAATTATTTCACGATTTTGTAGGAGATCTTCTCTAACAATTCGAAAAAGATCCTCCCAGAATTTTGGAAAAGGTTCTCTATGAGTTCCGGAGAAGATTTTTTCAAAAGTTGTAAGAAGATCCTTCTAGTGATTCGGAAAACTTTCCTTTAGGATTTCGAAGGATTCCAGAGACAATTTTCTCAAGTTTTGTCATAGGATCCTCTAAGGTTTTTGCGTTTTTTGTTCCTAATTTGAAATAAGACCCTTTCAGCACTCAGAAGGTGGAAATTCTGGCCTTTGGAAATAAAAAAAAGATAATCTGCCTTGGAGAAAAAATCTTTTTAGAATTTACTTGAAAATTATCCCAGGACATCAGAAAAAATTCTACCAAGCTTTGGAAAAAAAATCTTTCCAGGATTTTGAAGAAGACCCTTCCGAGATTTCGCAAGATTTTTTTTTTTAAGGCACTCTGTGCTCGTGGCCACTACTGTGCCGGAATCAGCTGATCTGTGCTTCTTCTTTACCGATACAGATCTATTTTTAACTTATCTATATTTACATCTTATTTTCACTCTCTCCTACTCTTTTACTCTCATACCGAGCAGATAGGAGAGAGCTCTGTTGTTAGTGAGGCTAGCTGTCTGCGAAGAGGGTCAGTTTGTCTCAGTCACCATCTGATACTGACGGACGATGGATGAGCTCCCCAAAGCACGGTCCTCCGTGAGGCGTCTTCTGGTGGCTGTACGGGTTTTTTTGTGGAGGGGCTGGGAATCAAACCCATGACCTTCCGCTTATGAAGCGAAAGCGTAACCTCAAGGTTACAGACCCCCCAGCGCAAGATTCTATCAGAATATCAAAGGAAATTCCTGGATAAAGAAAATTCTTCCATACTATGCAGGAAATATAGAAATGTTTTTTTTTCGTCATGTTGAAAAAATAATTTCAACGTTTTTGACGGTTTTTGTTTCCAAAAGATTTCACCAAAAGTCCTCCAAGAATTGTAGAGGAAGTACACCAATAATTTCAAAGAATTTTTTTTCGGTATTTCCGAGGAAATTATTCCGCGAGTTTGTTGAAGATTCTAGAAATCCGGAGTAGATCCTCCCAGAATTTTAGAAAACGTCTTACCAGGGTTCCGAAGAAGAATCTTCCAGAATTCGTGAGAAGATCCTTCTAGTGATTCGGAAAACATTATTCTAATGATTTCACCAAAAATTCCCTAAGGATTTTGAAGAAAGTACATCAAGGATTTCGGAGAAATATTTTCAAGTCTTTCTGAGGAAATTATTCCGCGATTTTGTAGGAGATCTTCTCTAGTAAAAACATTCTTTAAGGATTTCGAAGGGTTTTAGAGACAATTTTCTCAAGTTTTGACAAAAGATCCTTTCAGGTTTTCGGAGAAGTTTTTCCTAAATTTGAAATCCCTTTAAGATTCTGTTGAGGGTGAAATTCTGGTAGGCCATTGGAAAAAAAAAACAATAATTTGATTTTTAGTGGAAAATCTTCTTGGTACATGTAAGGAATGTACGGTTTTATAATTTCAGATGAAATTTGGATGAAATTTTGCAGATTTCAGAGTCCCTGAATTGGCTCCAGAACATTCCGGAAGACCTTTTAAAAAACCTTGTTGCAAGAAATTACTCAATATGCATCATATTATACTCCCGGCGAGAAATCTTGAAGATTGATGTGTCACTTGGTTTAGTTTGTGCTGATCATATTTTGGTCCCCAGCTTAAGCTCCAGGAATCGGTTCCAAGAAATCTGGAACCGGCGGAAAGAGTCGGAATATACTAAAGGTTTATGATTCAGTTACAAACACTATGCTTTTGTTTGATCCGTACAAAATAATTTTTGAAATGTCTCAAATGACCTTCGGGTAGAGTCTACGTTACATTCGTATAAATCCGGAACCGACCGTCCGACGGGGGTTCCCCGTACAGGTCACAAAACTTGAATTTGAATAGTATTGTGGTTTTGCGTCAAAGTTTTATTAGAATCGGCTAACAATAATGGAAATTAGAGCCAGAAGATCACGAAAATTTGGTTTTAAAAGTGGGCCACAGACGCAAAGGTTCAAACCGACACAAATATGATGTTTACTTAACACTATACCATACAGTTAAATTTTCGTTCCTTCCATTCTATGTACCTCTTCGAATCGATGGAGCTGCCACGTTTAGCATAAAGTAATTTGTCTTAAAGTCATTTAGCATAAAGGTCATTCAACTGAATATTCCTCATTTTGTTTTATACCATACAAATGAAATTAGATAGATGAATAGTGGTACATAAAAGAACAGCTTGTGTTAAAAAAGGGGAAACCATCGATAAAAATAATTCCAAAAATTATATACGAGAGAACGGTAAATTGTCAATAAAAATGCTAGTAGTTACAATTCAAAATACTAGTTTAACCCTTAAAATCCCGGGACAATCCTTGAATTTTTCAATGGCTACAATTTGGAGATCGGTAGATCAATTACTCTCCTTAACTCGATATTGAAGGCACTATCGAGTTGGGGAGGTATTGAGTTACAAAACTCAAAATCAGTGCAAATGCGATCCTAGGGACCAACTCAATATCGAGATACGAAATATTCAGTAAGGGAGAATGGACTGTAAGTTGAAAAAGCGGACTGGAGGGGTCCAAAATTGTACTCAAATGGATATCTCAAAATCCAAATAAGCTAGGGTTGTGTCTCCGGTAAAGCTGTTCAGCAAATCAAGGGCTATCTGGTGATGCAAAATCTGATTGAGAATTCTGCCACTAGGTGGCGCTGCTGACAAATTTTATTCAATGGTGTGTATCCCAAGTTCCTCATCAGCTAGAAGGTTGTTGTCTTCGGCAAAGTTGTTAAGCAGAGCAAAGGCTATCTAGCAATGAAGACCTTAATTGAGAGTTTTTCCGATAGGTCAAGCCCTCATTTGACAAATTTCTTTGCCGAAGGCACCCACGTTCTAGTTGAAAAGGATCTTGAAATAGAGAAGATTGAAGATTTATTTTTACTACCGCCACCTAGAAGATTAATTACCAATCAGACTCTTCACAGACAGATAGCCCTTAATCTACTGATCTTTGCCTAAAACATCAACCTTCTGGTTGATTAGGATCTTGAGATCTAGAAGATTGATGATGTATTTTTACTAGCGCCACTTAGCGGATGTTGTCAATCTATTCTCCGCCAGATAGCTCTTCATCTGCTGAACAGTTTTGCCGAAGACACCAATCTTCTAGCTCATAAGGATCGTAAGATACAAACAATTGAAAACAAACTGTTGCTAGCGGCATCTAGCGGATAAATTCTCATTCAGATTCTTTGTCCTCAGATAGCCCTCAATCTGCTTAATAGCTTTGCTGAAAAACTTCAATCTTCTAGCTGATAGGGATCTTGAGGTAGAAAAGATTGAAAATTTAATTTTACTAGCGCCACCTAGCGAATTAATTTGCCGAAAAATTAACCTTCTAGCTCACCTGGATGTTGAGATATCCGGTTGAGGCCAACTTCAAAACCCTTTTGTCCACGCTTTTTCCGTTGCTTATAAAAGGCAGAGAGGCAGCGGGATGTCTCACCCAAGCATCGAAATACCAACTAACCGCATTTAATTCAAAATTTATTTCAAATTAATTGATCTACTTGTCTCTGAGTTGTGGCCATTCACAAATTCAAGGTGCATCCCGGGATATTAAGGGTTAACAAAGTAATTAGAAACAAACAGCCTATGATAAAATGAAGGAAAAATCACATATGAAAGTGTTAGCAATTATAACGGCAAACAGCATTTTCAAATTTCCAATGCCAAATGACTTTTTATGCCAAATGACCGTTATTCCAAATTATTTAATGCTAAACGGATTTATGTCAAATGGCTTTATGCCGAATGATTTTATGCCGGTTTATGGACAAAAGGTCGAAAGATAAAACGTCGAAAGGACAAAATGTCGAAAATGATTTGCTTGGTGGGAACGATTTCCTTCTTTGAAAAAAGGATTTTCGACCATTAGTTTCTCTTTTTTATTCTTCGACCTTTTGTCCTTTCGACCTTTTGTCTTTCCACCTTTTGTCATGGATTCCTTTAAGCCAAATGACGTTCCCCCTTTTACCAGATCGATTCCTATAGCTTTTTCGAATGTGTGTCAGAATAACTACAAATGGATGACTTTTTGAACCGTACGCACCCGTTCAATTAATTATTCTTTTCTTTGATGATTGAGCATCCGTTTGATATTTTCCTGGACCAGAGAACTTATTTCCACCCTTCGTTGCAATGAATGACGAAACAAAAAATCCACGAGAGCTGTAACAACAATGTGTTTTTCAATATTTAATTCCAACTTAAATTATTTCGATTTCGTTCGTATTCTTATAAAATCGAACATAAACTTCAAAAGAGATTTATTGAAATCGTACATAGTTCTTCAAAGTTTTGTGATTTTTTTACACGACATTGGAATCTTACACAGTTAAGTAGAAATTCACAAAGTTCTTGATACAAAAATTGCAAAAAAGGAAATTTAGATTTAGTATAAGGGTCACTTACATCCTTGTTTGTCTTAATCCCTCATTGCTATTTTGTTGTCAGCTCTTGTCAGCGGTATACATACTTAGTGCAAATTTGTGTTGTTTTCAGTTGACTTTGTATTGTTAGCGTACGTTTTGATTGTTTTAACAATAAAAATAATATTTAGTTACATATTAGAATATTCATTCAAAAAAATGTTCTAAAATTACATTCTTCTCTTTCTTTTCTAAAAATATGGCATCCCGCTAAAACAATTCGCTGTGTTAAATCAACACTCGATTCGATTATACGTGTATCCGTGTAATAACCACAATCATCGCCAACTGTCATCATAACATAACTCATCACTTGGTTCGCTCATTGGTTCATCCATCATCGATTACTTCATCACCATAATACCCATCGCGGTCATCACCCTGTGCTAATAACGGACGACTCCCTTCATCCAACTGACCGCCGCTTGTAACATATACCTGCCTATTCACTCGCTCGCTCTATATGTGTCTTCGTTCGGCCCCTCGAACAATCGAAACCACCACGACTAATTGTGCTTTCCACAATGTGCCAATGCAGGCCCCCCTGGAATGGGTCCGATGAATCCTAGAATGAATCCACCTCGCGGGCCCGGAATGGGTCCCATGGGCGCCGGCACGTACGGACCGGGAATGCGCGGTCCACCACCGAACAGCAGCCTTGGCCCCGGCGGTATGCCCCCGATGGGAATGGCCGGCGGACGGCCCCAGTGGCAACCCAACACGTCATCGGTGAGTGACCAAAAGTTTAATAGCAAGTTAAGAACAAGGTCTTATATAAATTCTTTCCAGCCCATGAACTATTCATCCTCGTCACCCGGAAACTACGGTGGTCCACCGGGACCAAGTGGACCGCCCGGTCCCGGAACGCCCATCATGCCATCACCTCAAGATTCATCCAACTCCGGCGGCGAGAACATGTACACACCAATGAAGCCCGTAAGTAGACCCGACCCGATTAACCCTGATAAACTCAGTATCATAACCCACCAACCACCTTTCAGGAATTCCCCATGGTCGGCGGCTCGGACGGTAGTGGCCCGATGGGTGGACCCATGGGGCCCAACTCGATGGGCGGCCCGGTACTTAACAACGACGGCCTGGACGGTATGAAGAACAGCCCGGCGAACGGGCCCGGAACGCCCCGGGAGGACTCCGGCAGCGGTATGGGCGACTACAACCTCGGTGGCTTCGGTGGACCCGGAGAAAATGTAAGTTTCGAATCGTTTTGAACGTCTGTGGGACCTTTGCGGGTCCTCCATAGCCCTCTCAACTGAACCCGTTGTAAGGGATTTCTTAAAGTGTGTTTTCTTTCTACGTCGTTTGTCGATCTGTTTTCTTGTTCTTGTGTTATCTGTACAGAAAATGTGGTCATAGGTGTTCCCGAAAGTTTCGTACTTCTGGGAGCAAACTAAATGTTGAACGATATTCGCACTAGAAAAGTGATTCTCTTTTAACAAGGATTTTGTAATTTAATGCATTTTGTTATAATGAACCCTTAAATCATTACCTTTTAAGTTAGCTTTTACACGGTGATGGGTGTGACTAATACTGACGGAAACACGATGATATTTTTCGATGTAACTAATCCGAATGGTTCCCTGATTCCTCGAATTCCCATTAATTCTCCTCAACTAACACGAATCTTCGTTTTTTTTGTACATAGTTGCGCACTAATTTGTTTGTTAATTTAATGTTCCTCTTTTTCTTGATTTTCTGATTACGCTTAAGTAGAAATTTGAATCTTGAATGAATGAATCACTTGCGAGTAGGAACTAAAGCTCCCTGAGCGTTCAAAAAAGAGTACGAATATTGATGTGTAAATATTTGTTCAATTAAAACAATCAACAGACGATACGGGAAAGAAAACAACAAATGAAAAGAAATCTAAAGAAAATAGCATCAGGTTTAAGCTTAAAAGAAAAAAAACCTCCCACCCCCATGTACGTTTCTCACCCGATATGAGTTTGTAAGAAAAATCTCCTTCTCTTCTCTTTATTTTTATTATCATTTCCAATAGTTCTATGATCAAATATCGTTTCGGTTCAAACTGCGTACACATGTATTTGTTTATCTGTTACGAATCACACTCTAACGGCAATAGTTTTGTTTTATTTGTCTTCGTTTCGTTTAATCAATAGTGTCCGGTTTTCATTTTTGCCCCGGAACGAACCGGGTTCGTTCGACTAGCTATTGTGAGGCACACATTTATGTCGTCCATTTTTTTTGTCTCTGAACAACCACAATAATCCTGTATCAAACACACACACGCAACACACATTTATGCAAACGTTAAACTAAGTTATATGTTGTTAAAATCCACCTATGTATGTTCGGTAAATGTTTCGGTTTAACCAGTTGTAATCATTGTTTACTTATTAACTCTCAATTTTGGTTTATTTTTTATTCGATGAAAACATCATATGTTTGTGTTTTTTATTTTGGTAACATCACGATTAACTTTGCACCTTGTCGTTTATTGATTGCTGAGTATCGAAGCAAAGGAAAGAAAGTGCACACACACATATTATATTGAGTGAACAATCAATGAGAATATATACTAAGGTGTGGAAGAGGAAGCAATGGCTATGTACTAGTAAAGAGAAAAAAACGTAAACAAAAATAACTACGTCACTTATTTACACGGCTTCTTATGGGAGGTCGCTTGCTTGTAGTTGTGGAACTTTTTGCACCGTACACGGATGTCACGCACACTAAATGTCTTCTTCCTCACCTCGGTATATATTCTCATTGGTGAACAATCACTTTGTACATAATGTAATTCAATATTTTCATTCTCAAAAGCAAAAATCTAGAGAAACAGTCAATTATTCCCGCAGAAAACTGGATCAATTGGTGACATTCAAAAAAAATTTCAGCGGAAGCAGCTGCCTGGTTCTTTAGATATACGCTCTTTAAGGGCAATTGACACCGTCTTCACAACCAAAGGCTGGTTCCAACTTTTGGAGCGGGAATTGCACTCACGTTTCGTGGTACTCACAATACGCCTAAGCGACTGACGCCACTATAGTGTGGCTATAGTCACAAGATCACAAAGCCCTAAAGGTGTAGCCCACCTTATGAAAGACTTTCACTAATCGGGCTGAATTTTGAGCTGTCAAATATTCTAGAACAAAATAAATTATAGCTAGAACCATTTACAAATTCCGTTTTACGTCAGAAAGTGATGTTTGCTTTCGATTTAGGTGAGCTATTAAAACCCCAATTTAAACGTAGTGCATCAACATAGTGCAACGAACGAAATTCGAATGTATGAGGGTGACGATGAATCGAAATCAAACCTCAATTTTCAAGAGCATGGAAAATCGAACACCCTTTAAGATTGAAAACTTGATCGATTGATTACTAGTTGGTGGTGCCAATCGATCAAGTTTTCAGTTTAACTGGTGTTCGGCTCTCCAGATTTGTGCTCTTGAAAAATGGTGATTTCGCGTCTTCACCTTAAGAGTAAAATAACCACCAAACCAGTTTTTTGCTCATAATCGAAGCAATATTCATTAAAATCTATCATTGCGTTGCATTTGCTATCTCTAATGCAGGGATAGACTATTATGAGAATTTCATTAAATTCGAAATAAAAATCTGCAGTCTACCATAAACTTGTAGACAATAGATAAAATAAGGCATTCATCAATTATAAAAATCTACGTTTGAAACATATTTATAGCGAACTTTATCGCACTGTTCGATTGATTTGGTCTGAAAAAATGAAAATAGCTTAACGTTCATCGTCATCATCGAAGCTTCAACAGCAGTTTCCCTGTTCAAAAAAGAAATTTGTTTCACGAAAATGTGTTCCCTGTGTTTCGGTTGGAGAATAGAATACAACGAACACATTTTCATGTGAGCTTTTATAATTTTGATCGAAAAAACTGCATTTGAAATTTCTCAAATTGATGACGGATCCTGCCCCCTTGAAAAAAAAACTGTCTAAAAAGAACGCTTTCATGTTTAAAATACACTTTTTGTTGTGGGCTGTTGTGAACGGCTTTCTTGACAAATAAACATAAGTATTTTTATTTGTTCTGAATTTTGGCAGATAGTCGACTGAAATATCTGAATCTCTCTCTTTTTGCGTGGTGACAAAACTCGAATTGCAAGAAGCGACTCGCGTCGTTATTCAAATGGAGGATTACTTTATTTGTGTCAAGTATTGTCACCTCACTATAGGAGACTGAGATTTCTCACATCGCTTTACTCGTAGAAGTGAAGTGGCTTACCATGTAATCCAAATGAGATATCTCATACTGTCAGCTCCTGTACCGAGATTTCTCACTCCATTTCACTTGTAGAATATGCAAAAATTCTGCCCGATGCTTTACCCACAGAGAAATAGACGTAACATTTAGAACAAATCACGATCAAAGTCATAGTCACCCAATGCTAAAATCGTTGTGTTTGGCTGATGGTCCAACAGATGGCTTTAGTGTGTAAACGTCAAACGCGAACAAAAACAATGCGAGCGCAGCAGAACAACTACAATATATTTGAATCGTCCGTTAAAAAGGTGGTCGATAATGGGAGCGTGACGTATGTTTTCCTGTGCTTTATTTATCAGTCACTCGTCTTATTCTACGCGTCGGGTGATATGACACGGTGTCGAAAAAGGTGCCAGAAGCCGAATTCCTTCCATTTGAGTAAATTTTTGGGCTTAGTCTACAACCTCAATTCAGACGAGTTTAGTTATTTGATAGGTTTCTCACTTAACTGTACTCCGTAACTGGTCGTATCACGTCGTGTGAAGTGAGACCGACTCTTCTCCACTTACCCGGCTTACAGAATTAGCCTGACCACGTATTGCATAATTAGTTCCCAATTGATTTCAAAGCACGATCAAAATGAGCGAAGAAAAACATCGCATCTGTATTGGTCCATGATCGACAATGCTCTGCAAGAAAATTCCACGGATCGCGATTATCTGAAAAATGGTGATATATCGTTGCAGTGATAATATTTAAAAATCTCCATATGTTGCAGATTATACAAAATTTGGATCATGTGCGTCCTTGAAGAACGAAGAATTTCAAGCCTACTTGAATTTCGACGTTGCGTTTGAATTGCGCTTTACCGCCGCCGCTCGATGTGGATTTCAAATGAGCGCCAAAATAACAAGCCTGATAAACATCAGCAGCAAAGGAGAGCCCCGAAGAGAGAGCGATGATAAAACCCATTTTTCTCGCTTATTTACCCTTGGGGGTAGGTGTTTTACTCTAGTGGCATGATAAACAATCCCCGAAGATCTGAGAGCAATAGTATCCCCCAGACTTGGAGCTTGATTAGATGGGTTTTATCATGCACTGTTAGCCCCCGATATAATCAGAGCTGCAGCAGTAGGCGATAGACATACTCTCACGATGTGTTACGGATCATGATTGTTACAGAGAGCGATAAGTGAGAGATACTCTAAATTTTCTCAAAATTAAACCTCTGAGCCTGACTATAAGGGAAAAAAAGTCTTCCTTTAACGATGACTTAGGAAAATTTGGACTTTTCTTCTATATAGTTATCATGATAAATTTACACCGTCAGCAGCCAAAGGTTACACAGACTGAACATAACTATTGACATAGAGCATACCTTTAACGAAAAGCTTCCTCTATCTGGGGCAGAGATCGAATCCCAACTAAGTTATATTTATAATACGCTTAAGGCAATCCCAAAATCCCAAGAAGAACGTCACAATGTCCAACCTTAGCATCTACTCACGTTTTAAAAAGCATCAAATTGAAAACTAAACTAAGTGAACGAACAGTCCAATATTCTTGTTCTAAGCTTATTATTAACGTCGTTCTTGGAAAATTTATCTCCATATATCATGCGCATTCCTGATTGAACTGATTGTGTATTAATCTCAGGATCTATAGTAAACTTATTTCACGCTATTTTGAAATTTTAAATGGATTTTTTTCCTAAATAGGGTCCTAAAATGTTTAATAAAATCTTGTTTTTATTTGATAACACAAGAAAACATGTTACTGCAAATTCTTAAGCATTTTTTTCCTAAAATAACGACTGTATTATAATTAAACTTTAATTTAAAAATTGAGTCCATAAATGAACCTTGACACTTTTGATCATGTTTGACGTTCGCTTAGTTGACAAAAACACCACATGGCTTTTAGATTTAACACTGGCGTTGTTCCTATCTGACATTTCAGAAGGGATACGGAAAACAAAATACACCCACAATTTGAGTTTAAGCCAAGGGGTGTGACAATATCTAAAAAAATAAAAAAAAGTGTTTTACTTAAACAAACAAAAACATTAAAAAATTTAGTAAACATTTGTTTTTGGCCTAAACTTAGGCGTTTGGCACTAAATATGGGACAGGGCTTTAGGAACCTATTAAAGAAGAAGACCTTCATCCAAAATCTTCTGTTGGAATCTCACATGCTCATTCATGCATTCTTTTGAAGAACATTTATTATAATCTTTAGTATTATGTTTGATGAACTCTTTCGAAGATGGCAAAACTTGTGGAAGTTTTATTGAATTCTTTTGAATTCTTATCAGTTACAATTACAATCTACTCACAAAATTGATTATAATTTGGACCCCTAAGTTGCTTTGGTTAGCTGATTGGCGGGATCCAGCAAATATTTTGACAAATTTGTGGCGGCTATCCGACTATGCAGATCTCTTTCGAGAATCTTTACTGATTTCTCTCATACTTCACACAAATCAAAGACTACAAGTGGTAGTCGAAATACGCGTATCTGTCAAAGATAAGCATTTAGGGGCGGAATTACTTTTAAGTTTCTCTATTGAGATACTGCTTAGAGGATTCGGGTACATTAATAAGAATCAAAGACCTGTTGCTTAGACAATTCCTATCGATATTCTTGGATGATACTTAACCACCAGTATGTGAAGTTGCCATCTTTTCGATTCCAACATGTTCTAAGCAACCGTTGGATACTCAAATATATTGTGATGCGGATACTCCATTGATCTTGGCTACTGTCAAATCCAATAGATGGGATTGGGGTTGTCATATACGTGTACTTAACGATACCATTTATTGATTCTTCCAAGGTCTTTGCGAGATATTTCACAGGTTTATCATGACGAAGATTTATTATTAGGTGTGTCCTGTTCTTCTAAACCAAATACTTTAAATTATTGGTTGATTTTTGGCGAGACATGCATCATTTCATTGTATTCTATTATTGATGAATTAGTGTTCTCTGGTGCATGGTGGATTTCCCCTTAAAATTTTTAACAAATGTTCCTGCAGGATTTTGTTGAAATATTTCGTTTTTCTTTATTGAAGTAAAAAGTGCAGTTTAATGAAAATATACTTCAATGATTCGTCACGACAATTACTCTACGAATTTGATTAAAGATCTTCATTCTCTCAATCTAGGAAGGACGTGATTTTTAATTCGGCTGGAAATATTACAAACCCTACTAATGTCAACAATATTATTGAATTTTGACATGTTTCCGATGAGTTTTATGATTGAATCATTTTGGAAGGCATGAGTGTGATCGAGTGATTTTGCATCAAAATCTCATGCGTGAGTTTGGCGAAGCCCATCAGAAATGAGTACGCTCTGCATCTTAAGGCCCAAACGAAATGATAGTGGAACGGCAACTGAAAGCGGAATCGGTTCGCCAACTTGAACTATAACATGCTTGTCGACTGAGTGTTGGTTCACTTTGATTCGTAAACAGCTCGGTCGAGATGGTGTGGTCCATTTTGGTCGCGTCGGTTCCGCTTCCGTTGCCGTTCCACTATCATTGCATTTGAGCTTTGAGTCTACCAATACTGTTTCTGGTGTTCCGGATGAGATCGACAAAGACGCCATAGTACAAAAACAATGGCCGTGGTACAATGCATGTGGACGCTTCGTACACACCTTTTTTTTTCGCTGAAATCTGCAATATTTTGCTGAAATTTATCGAGCTGATTTTTCCAGCACTTCAAATTGCTGAGTTTCAGTAGCAATTCGTTTTACTGAAAAAGTTTTTTACAGCAATTTACTGAAGCGTGGCAAATTTCAGTAAATATTTGCTGATTTCAGCAAAAAATTTGTTGATTTCAGCAAATAATAATGTGGGATGTACTACGGCCAGAAAAGATTAAAAATTTTAGCAGCGGTGCCCTAGCATCTCATATATTTAGGATGCCTTGAGGAGCTATGTGCGTTAACACAATATTTTTCCTATTATAGTACCGTCTAGCTTCAATTTCAACCTTTACAGTACTGATCGAAGTTTCAGAACTCTGTAACTTTGATGAAATTCTCAGAACTAATCACAAATGAGTTATTTATTTGGTTCATGCATTGAATCCCAGGTAACCAATAAGCACTTGAAACAGCATCCATTCTGCATTATATACGCCTACACGGCAGTGTATATAATGCTCATGGACCGTATAGCTGCATGGCGTGCTACCCAAAAGCAGGTTTTGGCGAAATAACGGGCTGCTTCAGTGCTATACCTTCAGGAACGTTTCATTTTACTGTCAAAAAAGCGTAACGCCTCCGAAAGGGCAAACCAAAACAAAAAAGTTTTCCACCTCCTCCTCCTTGTATCTCTCATCTCGCTGTTGTTGTTGGAATTTATTGGATACTTTTCAATGTTGCGGTGCATGTTTTTTGCCTCTCATTGCTGATTGCGAATTGAACTGGTGATCCGGTGATTGCTGATGCTGATAGAAGTGTCTCACGCTGCAATGTATGCTACAGACGATGCAGTTCCGAGCACAGATTTCAGACATTCATTAAGAAACGTTCTGACCAAAGGTTCATTCAATTATTGAGCAGATAACGAATATCTTTGATATTAGATATGCGAGGTTGTGATTATTAGGTGCTAATGCGGGAACAAGTTCCAAGTGGTTCAATCAAGATTAAGTCAAATCATATTTATTCCCTAATACCACATCAGCCAGCGACATTTTTGATCGTGATACCAGCCAGCTCGCGAAAAAAAATTGGCGCCTTCAGGCTAGCTGATTTCTGCCTCGATAGATATTGAGGATTTTGCCCTCCAATAGACTCACACCTAAATAATTTTGTCCCACCATAATATTCTCCCACCATGTTTGCCATATATAAAACCAACAAGTAACGCACATGTAACGCATTATGTTGGATTGTACATTGAATGCAAGGTGCGTGCTTCTATGAAAGTGCCATATAAACTGACGTGTGAGTATTTATGTTGAAAATGTGCACGATAATCTATTCCTCAACTAAACGAACAATATTTTTTTTGCTTTAAAAATGTTTTCCCTCACCCGTAATCGACTCCACCAAATGCTAAAACAAGGCACGGGTGTGAGCGAGACGAAATACAATGTCAAACATGTAACATACTACCTGCGCCACTTTTTCATTGCATTCTAACAGCAACAAAAGAGCATTTCTATTGCTGAATAGCGAAAATATCCTTTGCAGTGGAAATGCCTGTTAACAACTAAAAGATTTGAAATGGCAAAGCTTATGCTGATTCAAGGCAGGTAAGCAATCCAACTGCTTGAACAGGGCAACAGGCAGATCAAATGCTGTAAGCAGTCTATTGTGTGGCCTATTGGAATGCTTAATGGTTACCAGGGATGTTTCTAATTTGATGATGGTGCTAGACTTAGCTTCAAATTTGTTGGGGTACCTAGGGTATTTCGAAATGGAAATGATGTGAAAATTCAACAATTATCAATGATTTTTTTGGCAGAATGTATTAAATGTTTCAGTAAAGAGTTAATTACGACAAATGGTGAATTTGTCAAGAACGGTGAAAAATCATCAGATTTCTTTAAAATACAGCAGTTTTATCAGCTAAAAAAATCAGTTCGGCAAATTTCAGCAAAATTTTGCTGAATACAGCGAAAAATATTTGTTGTATTGTATTCAATGGACTGACGCAAATTTTAAAATTTTGGTTTCTCTATGCTTATACGATGTTAATTAAGGCCAATAGCATATTTCCAAACTTTGAAATGATTTGGAAGAAATTTGGCTGTGCGCACTGTATGGATTGTATGGAAATTACTATGGAAAGGCCAGTATTTTTTGTACAGACATGTATCTCTGCATCACAATATTATAAGGAAAAGTTTATCAGCCAAACCTCCCAAAGTGATATTTTCCTAACTACAACTTTAACGAAGACCACATTTTGATATGACGTCTGAATAAATAGAATAAATTGTTATACACCAATATGAAGTGATTTTGCAATTTACATGCTTCATCAACTGTTCGGCAGGCATCAGTTGTTTTCTTGGTGGGAAGAATTATTATTAATTATCTCTTAGAGATCAGAATAATCCAGGTTACTGTGTTCTACTGCAAGAATGCAGTGTTGTTCCTCATGATTTAGACTTTGGAATCAATAATAACAAATTATCCAAAAATCTAATCAAAATGTGGTCTTCGGCAAAGTTGTGCTTGGGAAGATTTCACTTGTGAAGAGTTTGTTCACTATTTCATAAAATATTATGACGAGGAGTTACTAGTACTAAATACAGAAACTTGGCATTTTTTATAGTAATTTCCATTAAAATTTCAAATTTTAAAAAGCGAATTTTCATTCCAATCAATTCAAACTTTGGGGGAAAGAATTTCACCATTATTGACTATGTTTAAAATTAGGGGAAAATCACCTAGTATCCAAACATTTGAATACTTGAATGTATTTTTACTTGAACGTTTTAAATCTAAATTTGACTATTTTTTGCGATCTTCTGTGTGTGTCTTCATTATTTAGAAGTCAAATCGTGTGTTACCTTCATAAATGTGTGTATGTCGTGTGTGTACATTTTCATTCAATACAAAAAAACTTCCGTTAAATTTTTCGTTTATCACAAAAAAGAGAAGATAGAAGATTGTATCATTTCATACAAATATTTGAATAGATTTAGTTACCCTTAAACACTCAAATTGACCCACAACTGTCAAACACTCTTAGAAAAAAACAACTTCTTAAAAAGCGGTATCTTCGAGTAAGTCTCGAGCAGGACAAAGGGAAGGAACACACCATCGAACATCCTTCCCAAAACAAGTTTGAGATCAAGCAAGATTGAGAGATTGACACTGAAACTGTCACACTTGACGTGAACCCGTATCAAAATAAAAATAAAGAGAAAGAGATCGGATTTTTCCTCCACTTTCCCCCATGAATTGTTTAGATTTAATAGCCTAAGAAACTGAAAGAAACTGAACGTTGGAAAAATTGGAACAGCTGTTGACTTATTAGATTACTTAAGACGCGCCAACGGAGATCGTTGAAGGAGAAACTAATCTACTTATATGATTGTATGTGTAAATCTTCATTATTGGTAAAGAAAAGGAAAAGCTGTTAACCTGTAAGGTTAAAGGCAGTTTCAGCTAACTGTAACATTTTTTCGATTTATTGGCTTAAATTTAAAATTTGAACTACACATCTAGGATTAATGGCAAAACATGAAGAGATTATTGAATAAAGAAGGTTAATTTTTGACAACTAAACAAGTTGACTTTTCAATGCCTCCTCGATAGCGTCATCTCTCTTTCTCTTGCTCGCTCACTCACGCTCACTCTCGATCTCGTTTGATCTCAAATGTTTGGTTTTTGCTTTCATCGCCGCGCAGTTGTTGGTCAATTTCCACACGTGGCAACGTTCCGTCTTCCACGTGGATCATAACGCCCAAAAACAAATCCGGAATTCATTCCTTTCAGGACCAAACCGAGTCGGCCGCTATACTCAAGATCAAGGAAAGCATGCAGGAAGAGGCGAAACGCTTCGAAAAAGATTCCGACCAGCCCGAATACTACATGCAATAACATCCTCCTCCTACTGCTTTTACAACAACTACTACTAGTACTACGACATCATTTACTACTACAGCATCTATTACCACTACTTCCTCTTCTGTTGATGATCAGCCTACTACGCCCAATGGTGCCGATATCATGTCAACATTTCCTGCATCTGTCACTACTTCCACCCAAAGCAACTGAGTTTTCTTTCTCCGTCTGCTAAAATTGCTTTCCTCAAAAGATCACAATAAATCACAATCCTTTATGCTACACGGGCCTCTCCACCTCAATTGATGCAAATTTGGAGAAACAAGTTGACATATTTTCGTGAGCAAATCTACCACTAGAGAACTACACAAAGACTTCCCACATTTGGAAGCCGAATGCACTATTTAATCAATCATTGAAAAGTTAAGAATTTTGAAACCCCCACTCTCATTCCCACCCTAATTTCTATGCCCTTTCCTCAATAAGCTTGTAGTTCAATTATCTCAGCAACCCAAAAGAGTTTCAAAACAAACACATTCAAAATGATAATCATTTTGCTATCAATACAAATGCAAAAACAAACCATCAGTATCCAATGGTAACCAAACAACCAAAATCAACCGAACTAAACAAATAAAAATGGCTAAACATATTCTCGAAATGTGAGAAAACGTTTTACCGGATCATCTTCTCCCCCGAACTATCCCACGTGTCCCCTTCCTTCCTTTACGTTTGAAACCCCTCGCAAGAGAAAACCAAAACTCGACTTCTCGTGTAAATTAATTTTATTTCTTCGTGAGAATAATGTAATTTTCGTCAAATTCCACCAACCGTTAAATTCCCGCTTCCGTTTTGTCCAAGTGAATCCCAGAGTAAAACACAGTGTTGATGAAATATTGCAAAAAAGAATTGTAAGAAGTTAAATGGAAACAGAATAAAACAAAAAACCCAATAGGATAATTTTACCAATACCAATTAAAATATGAGAACTCGAGATAGAGAGAGAGAAAGGATCTAGAGAAGAAAAGATTTTTTCAGAATAGATAAAAAGAAAAGAGCAATGCACGGCTGAAAATAAGGAAAATCAACCGATCGGCCGCGGATTGAAATCAAACGCAAACAACCAGAAAATGCATCTGTGTTAAAATTTATTATTAGTTTCGATAACGTTTTTTTTTTCTTTCCTTTCTCTCCTGAGAGTAAGACGTGCAAAATCACACAAACACAAAACCGAAAAAGGGAAAAAAAGAGGAATGGAAAATCCCAGGATGATAACAAAAAAAAAGAATAGTGGAAAATAATAATTTTTGTGAAACACAACAGCTGGCGTTTATTTATCCGAAAATTCCATTGAAAAAGTGGTAAAAGAAAGAAGAAGAAAAATATGAAGAATGGTTGAAAATACCAGGCAAATAGTTTAGGATGATTCTTTTAGAACTTTGAACAAATGGAAAGAAAATGTTCAATTTGTTGCAATCTTGGTTGCCTTTTCAATGAATGCAAAATATGGTAAGAATGCAATTCGAAAATATTTTGAAAACAATCAATTTAACTAAAAATGTTATTCTACAAACAATTTTGCGGAAGTTGGTCGTTGTACCAAGAGCCGATACTTGGATGCATACTAGACAATTTTTATGGAAAAATAATCGATCCGTGCTTCATTTTGACTAGTAATGTAATAGTTATTAATTGCAGTTGCGTAACCGAACACAACTTCTTATTCAAAATGGCTTCTTATGTTTCACATAAACAAAAGTATTTTTTTGCAAATTCTCATCGTAATAGGCTGTTTTTCATCACGCCAATCTGTCATGAAACGGCCTAGTTTCCTGCACTGAAGTATGCAGTACGGGAATAGTCATTACGCAACTGAAACCAGTGCTGTAATGATTAATTACGCAACGCTTTTTCATTACCCAACTTACTTGATACTTGATGGCCATCAATTCCTTGCTGTTGCGTTGAATCTACGGCGAATGAAGAAGCCTTCTCGACTCGGTCTCGGACCCGATCCTGGACCAATTGCTTCCATTCGCCCTGAACGTTAAGCAACCTAAAACCCTCCTCAACTGAAAAAAATCATCTGCTGCGCTATCTGCCACGGAGGTGACGGCCTCTCCCTGGTTCTCCGCTGAATATTAGTTGAGCTTGACATTCCTCTGACATGCGAACTACTACATGCCCAGCAGGTCTCTCCCACTTGGGCTCAGATTGGATACAACTTCTAGTACTACATTCGGTCCCTCGGTAGTGCAAAAGGTACCCAAGTTTGACAGATCGCAGTACACTTTTCACGGCATTCTAGATTACCTTATGAGCCATAACATTTTGGGCAACTGCAAGGGACATGGTGGTCTTTAATTTCTAATTTCCTTATCGTCTATGCTAAGACTGTAGGACAAAAGCAAAAGCGATTTCTATATTGAAAATGTTTTATTTTTTTATGCAATATTCCATGGAACTACTTGCTACAGATATGTTTCATAGTGCTTCTATGAAATCTTATCAAATATTAGCATAATTATTGAGTTTCATCCAAAAAAGTATTGCGCGGAATTAGGTCACGGTTTTTTTTCCATAATGCCCTAATTCCGCGCACTGTTCTTTGTTGAACAACAAACAAGTTATATTCGTCTTAACATCTGACTATTTTTCTGAAAAGTATCTTCATGCATAAATAAGTACGTTTCACGTACAAAGCGGAATATCTGGAAAGCCCACTTACAGGGAAATTAGAAGCGGCCGTCCAGAAACCACGTAATCATTCTATTGGGAGAAAAAGTTTGTCCAAAGACCAAAGTTCCTAAAAATTTAAAAATTGTTGTGCGAACAATTCTGAAAATCCGAAAAAAATACCACGTGGTTTATGGAAATCCCCAAAGGATTATTCTATACATCTGTGCACAAAAAATTTACTTAACAGTGTGAACCACATATAACATTTCCAACTCTTAATTATATTATGCAATCCTAATAATCTTATTGAGAAAACAACAAATAAAGGTCTTCTATAAATTACGACGAACATTCACGGAAACGTGATAATGCGAATAAAATTCCTTGTATACAATACAGTGTAGAATACAAATGTAGGGGTAGTCGGGGAGATTTCACCAATGAGGTGGAATGAGCACCCCTTGTAAACTGCATAAACTCTTGAAATTTCATCTGAAATATCAACCCATGTTATAAGTCAGTGCTTTGAACTAAATGAAAACGGAATAAATTATGTTCGAAAAAACTGCCCATATTGCCCCTGATGGCTTTTACAAATTTAATTATTCTAGAATGTTCAGGTTTGACTGTTACAATGTTCTTATCAATTTAATATTTTTGTACAGATTGTTTCTAAATACCTACTAATAACTTTCCTGTTTAGTGAACAAAATAATAAAATTTTTAGATTCTATGAGATAATTTCTCAACCTAAAATAGGGCAATCATATCACCCCATCGATAGAAAATCGACACGAAAAATGACAAATTTTGAAAAATTATTCATATGTTAATGTTCACGATCGTACGGATCTAGTGTATTGATATTAAAGTTGTTGAAAATCATAAGAAAAATTCCAATTTATTTTATGCGCTTCTATCGACTTTTCTTTAAGGTGATCAAGCTGCCTCACTTTCCCCTATACGAAATTCACACGTACCAATGGTATTGAAAAGACCATAAGAAATGTTTATCTTTATTTCATGTGATAGTGAAAAAAATATGAAAAAAACTAAACGTAGACTGAATCGTTACGGCTCACACAAAACTTTACCTTTGTACATACAAAAAGCGTTACAGAGGGGGTAGGAAATTAAAAATGTTCAACTTCAGCGTTACGTAATAAATGAATGCTACCTTACGTGAAAATTAATATTAATATGATTCCTTCGCCAGTGCGCGGAATTAGGCATTCTTCTGCGCGGAATATGGAAAAGCGTTTCAAAAATGCGCGGAGTTAGGCAATTTCGACAATAAAATTTCAATAAAATCACAATTGTAAATTATGAATACAGTCTAGTTTATATTTTTCCC
The DNA here is from genome assembly GCF_002204515.2 of Aedes aegypti. Taxonomy (NCBI): domain Eukaryota; kingdom Metazoa; phylum Arthropoda; class Insecta; order Diptera; family Culicidae; genus Aedes; species Aedes aegypti. The sequence continues at coordinate 332,819,647 of NC_035109.1, forward strand.
ATAATCTTCAACAGATTTGCTAGCGATCCACTCATAAAGCTTTTTTGTTGATGCAATACTCATTTTTAATTAACCATTTGAATCCTTTTATTCCTTAACTGCGCTGAATTACGGCACTTTACGGTATTTACTAACTGAAACGTCAGGATAGCATTTAGCATCACCTCAAAATAGGTATATTTACATTGCTATATCTCGAGATCCTTATGATATGCGAAGAAGCGGCCTTCAGCAAAGTTGTTCAGCGGATCAAGGTCACCCGGAAGGCAAATAGTTTGGTTCTCAATTTTGCCGCTAGGTGGCGCTAGCGAGCATGTAAAATTAAGCATTTTAAGCATATACTATCTTGTGATCTACATGAGATAGAAAGTTCGAATCTCCGGCAAAGTTGTTCAACAGGTCAATGACATTCGAATAGCAAATAGTTTGGATCGCAATTTTGCCGCTAGGTGGCAGTAGTGAGCATGTAAAATTGAGCATTTTAGGCATGTTCTATCTTGTAATCTACATGAGATAGAAATATCGAGTCTTCGGCAAAGTTATTCAGAAGGTCAAGGACATCCAAAAAGCGAACAGTTTGGTTCGAAATTTTGCTGATAGGTGGTGATAGTGAGCATGTAAAATTAAGCGTACTAAACTAGTTCTCTCTTGTGATCCACAACAGATAGTAAGCACGAGTCTTCTGGAAAGTTGTTCAGAGTGCCATGGACATTCGGAAAGTAGACCTATTAATCCAAATAAAAGTCCGGTTAGTGCCACTAGTATGCAAATAAAATTAAGGATTTCAAGATAAAATAGAAAAAAAAAGAGTCTTGAATATCCAATGCTTCAAACAAAGACAAATTAAAGACATCCATGTCCCTTGCAGTTGCCCAAAATTTTATGGCTCATAAAGTAATCTAGAATGCCGTGAAAAGTGTACTGCGATCTGTTAAACTTGGGTACTTTTTGCACTACCGAGGGACCACATGCAGTACTAGAAGTGGTACCCAATCTGAGCCCGAGTGGGACGGACCTGGTGAAACTATTGAATATGAAATCATACCTGAAGCTCTTTAATATGAGGTGAATCGGACATGATTTGTTAAAAATTAAGTAGACCAATCCAGGATCTCTTGAAAATGAAGTAAATCAGTCTTCAATGATTAAAACATAAAGTGAATCAGACCTCAACCATTAGAAAATGAAGTGAATTAGTCATAAACTGTTTGGAAGACATGAATCACTGAAAAATGCAGGTTAAAAATAATGAATAACATAAACCTGAAATACATGAATATAAAGAGGATCATTCATTTATCACTAGGGTATGGAGTGAATCAACATGAATCACTTGAATATAAAGACAATCAATCCTGAATCACTTGGATATGAAAAGTTCCTGACTTTAATAATTTGAAAGTGATGTGCGTGAGGCATGAATCACTCGCACATGAAGTAAAACATACCCGAATCCCCAAAAGATGCATCAGATCTGAAAAACTTGAAAATGCAATGGATCAGACCTGAATCACTTGAATATGATATGATTCTGACAGTGTTTGGATTTCGATCAGAATAAGCCGATCGAACCATATTCGGAGAGTGTTACAATTCGCGAATCATAACAGTTCGTGGCACATCGCATTCGGAGAGCCCTATGAATGTAAACATTCACTCTCTCGTTTGGTACGTGGCACGAGAGCGTTCAAGAGCAGCAACTCTCACAAACTGCAACAGTATCGAGTCGTTCGGGTGATTTCTGTTTTGCATAAAATTGGTAATAACTTTCATATTTACTGGTAAAGCAGCCTTTAATAACCTAATTATAATCTATTGGACCATTGAACACCCCTTTGGTTGCAAACATAGCACAGAAAATAAAAAAAATATTCGTCTCTGTTTCTTGATCAGAATGAGAGTTGTTCAGCGAATGTTACAAGTGTTGACACACAGTGATCGGCGCCAAACAGTGGGTGGTGGGTGTCTGTCTTGTTTGCGTTCATGGCTCATTATCTTCCCCGAACAATGAGTGTCATGCTTTTGTATGAATGTAGGCTGATAAATGGTCTGAAATTATCCCAAGTAACCATAAGCACTAATAATAAGCCCTTAATCAGCATCATAAATGCGTACATGCATTATAATAGCACCACAAATGCTTACACACCTTATAACAGCACTTCCGCTGCATAGAAACCCTATTACAGCATCATTAATGCTTCTAAGCCTGATGCATACAGGTATTAAATAAGCACTATATTGGCTTTATGTTCTAATACAGGGCATGTTTAAATGCCATCCAGTGTTTTGACAGATATACCACGTGCTTTGTGTTTGCATATAGTGGTAAGAGGGAGTCAAACATAAATCTTCTCACTACTACAATTGCAGGTTTTATGACGGGGAAAAGTGATGGTTTAAATTGGTCACTTTTCTTTCCAATACTATTCATCTTATGTGGCCGTAGGAGCAAAGAAGCAGGACAACAACTCAACAATACGGGTGTCGCAGGTTCGAGACGCAAAATGAGGAATTTCATCATCATAAAACGATGATCAAAATGTGGCAATTGCAAGTCCTCAAAAGGATGAAAACTACCAAAACGAATATGTCTGATACGGTGAAGTACTATCTGTATCATTTTATTACATTTTTTGCATACTATTATTAGAGGTTTCCGTTTTCATTCATTCATTTATTTACCTCGTGTACCAGTTGCTTGGCCGCATACGCGAAAGCTCTCTGGCTGCGTACGCGAAAGCACAAAATATTCGCCCTAAAAACCTGGCGAAAACAACTGACGTTTCTCACGTGGTCTTATATCAGCATTAGTGGTGCAGAGATGCACGGTTATATCTTGGCACTATAATGGCACGCTATTTCGCCTTTTCTGGCATTATAATAGCATTATATGCGTATATAAAACTGACATGCATCAAATGATTACCCTATATGCGCATATAATGCTGTTACCGTGCCGCATTATCGTGCTTACTGGTTTCTTGGGATGGCTCGTGTGTCAATGATCGTTAAATTTTCCAAAGCCTGGATTCTGATCTTAACCACTTCCACTTCCAAATGCCAAAGGCTATCTGAACAACATTATGGACATTATGGTCTATCTTATTAAATCATGAGATTTATTAACAGTTAACCCTCCATAACTTGATATTCCATATCTCGACAAAATGTTAAAGAACCAGAGTAAATGTTGGTTTTCTTTGCAACCTCAGAACTCAGTAACGTCAGTGACGTCCGGATTTCTTTGGCTGTCTGAACAGCTTTGTCGAAGACTCGAACTTGCTTTTTCATTAGGATCACAAGACAGAACTAGCTTAAAATTCTTCATTCAACATGTTCACTACCGCCACCTCGTGACAAAATTATGAGCTAAACTGTTTGGTTTTGGATTACCTTGACCTTCTAACCTACCTTGATACCTTGATGGCTACAGCGTAGCGTCACGCCATTGCCGGGCGTATTGTAGAGCTCCATCTTCGTCGGTCTTGGGAGAAACTTCTCCAGATGTCCCGAACGTTTAGGGTCGTCAGGTCCTCTTCCACTGCGTACCGCCAGCGTATTCGTGGTTTTCCCCGAAGCCACCGACCACTACCTGGTTCCCTGCCTAATATTATTTTGCAATTTTTTCTTCCGACATTCGCACTAAGTGGCCAGCCCACTGAAGTCTGCCGTATTTTACACGCTTGATAATATTAGCATCTTTGTACACTTGATACAACTCGTGATTCATGCGTCTGCGCCACACACCATTTTCGAGTTTCCCACCGAGTATTGTCTGCAGCACTTTTCGCTGCCTCTTTCAACGTCCACGCTTCGTGCCCGTAGAGAGCCACCGGAAGAATTAATGTTTTATACAGGGCGAATTTTGTTTCCGGTTGCAAGCTGCGGGACCTAAGCTGGTTACGTAGTCCGTAAAAGGCCCTATTCGCAGACGCAATGCGTCTTTTCACTTCGCGTGAAACTTCGTTGTAACATGTCACAATTAGTGTTCCAAGGTAAACAAATTATTCAACAACTTCAAACACATCCCCATCAAACATTACCTCAGCACCTACACCACCAAGCCTGACTCTATCTCTACCTGCAACCATGTACTTCGTTTTGGTAGAATTAATGGTCAGGCCTATTCTCGCTTCTAATCTTCTAATCATCTAACAACTTTGCCAAAACCTCGAACATTCTTTTTTATCAATATAATGAGATAGAACTTGTATGAAGGTTAAAGTACAGTCGACTCTCCACAACTCGATATACTCTATAACTCGATCGATTTTTCGAACCCTTCAAATTCCCATACATCGTGCTCTCCATAAGTCGATATTTCTATAACTCGATATCTCCAATAGTCGTGAGAGGTAAATGTTTCTCCATAACTCGATATCTATTTTAAAATCATTCTTATTTTAGGAAACTTGGCCTAATTCTTGTTTGGAGGTGACTGAATTCTTGCAAGTTGTAATAAAAGTTGAAACATATGAAAATAATATATTAAACATATAATATTGTCAGTAAAAGTAACGTGATTTTCTGAGTATATCGAAAAAAAAAATTCAAATAATAGTTTGTTAAATACTATCACCAAAATAATATTTCTTAGAGAAGGGATTTTTTATGTTTTGGAAATATAAAACATTATTCCTTTAATTGTGTGATTTTTTGTGTCGGTATATTCCATAACTCGATAATTCTATAAGTCGATGGTCCCTTAAATATCGAGTTATAGAGAGTCGACTGTATATAAATCAATCTGTTTTCCGGGTGCCCTTGACTTTCTGAACAACTTTGCCACAGATTCGAGCTTTCAATTTTATCTGATTCCCAAGATAGAATTTATTTGATTTTATATACTTATTAATGCTACCTAACGGAAAATTAAAAACCAAACGGCTTGCTTTTCGGATGTCCTTGACTTACTGTACAACTTTTCCAAAGACTCGATCTTTCTATTTTATTTGGATCAAATGATAAAACTAGTTAAGAACTCTCAATTTCACATGCTCACTAGCGCCACCTAGCAGCAAAAATTAGAATCAAACTGTTTGCAATTCAGATGTCCTTGCACTTATAATCAACTTTGTCGGTCGATGACTCGAACTTTCCATCGTATCTAGATGATGAGATAGATGCTCATTTTTGTCTGCACACTATCACTACCTAGCGGCTAAATTTAACTCAAGTTATCTGTTTTCCGGATGTCCTTGACCTTCTGAATAACTTTGCCGAAGACTCGAACTTTCTATCTCATGTAGATCACAATGCAGAACATACTTAAAATGCTCTATTTCACATGCTCACTACTGCCACCTAGCGGCAAATTTGCGTACCAAACAATTTGCTTTCCGAATGTCCTTGATCTGCTGAACAACACTTTGCTGAAGACCGCATCATTATAGATCATCAGCATCTCGAGATAAACCATCATGAATGTTCCTGTTTTGAGGTGATGTTAAACTTTTCAGAATGATTCAATATTCAGATGAGCAATACTTTTTTAAGCGAGTCTGTATTAATGACGGGTAATGTATATCGATAATAATCTTGTTGTTAACATTTCTTTACAATCAAAACTTGATATTGACAATGCTCTTGAAACTTCAACAAATTCCATTGTTGAAGCCAGAGGCATTGCAATTCCAAAATGTGAAGTTGAATCCGTGATTATAGACGATGATCTTAAACTCTTGATCCGTCTTAAAAACGTGAGGAGAAGGCAATTTCAACGCACTCGTGATCCTGCTATGAAAATTATATGGCAGAATTCGCAGAAAGAAATCAAGAAACGTTTTTCACAATAAAGAAACAAAAATTTTGAAAATAAAATTTCTCAATTGGACACTGGCTCTAAGCCCTTTTGAAATTATCTAAAATTTTGAAAAACCTCAATACCGGCCAAAACCAATACCGGCATTGAAAGAGGAAAACAAATTATTACTAACTAATTGTGAAAAAGCTCAAAAACTTGCTATGCAGTTTGAAAGCGCGCACAATTTTAATTTATGGCTTACTAGTCCAATTAAAAATCAAGTTACTCAGGACTTCGAAAGTATTCTCAATCAAGAGAACGTTTTCAAAGATTCCTGGGAGACTGATTTGGAAGAAGTGAGAACTATTATTAAAAAAAAATCAAAAATGTGAAAGATCCTGGCGATGATGGAATTTTCAACATCCTCATCAAGAAACTTCCAGAAAGTAGCTTATCATTCTTAGTTGATATATTTAACAAATGTTTTCAATTAGCATATTTTCCTGACAAATGGAAAAATGCTAAGGTTGTACCAATTTTAAAACCAGACAAAAATCCTGCAGAAGCTTCTAGCTATCGTCCAATCAGTTTGCTTTCCTCCATCAGTAAACTTTTTGAAAAGGTCAGTTTTGAACAGAATGATGGTCCACATCAACGAAAACTCAATGTTTGCCAATGAATAGTTCGGATTCCGCCATGGACATTCGACCACTTATCAACTTTTACGTGTAACAAATTTGATCCGTTCCAACAAATCGGAAGGCTATTCTACTGGTCTTGCTCTTCCAGACATAGAAAAAGCATTCAACAGTGTTTCGCATGAATGCTTGATCGTAAAATTAAAAAAACTTTAATTTTCCAACATGCATTAATTCAAAGTTATCTGCTAAATCGTACACTTCAGGTTGACTATCAGAACTCCAGATCTGAAAGACTTTCTGTAGGAGCTGGTGTTCCTCAAGGCAGTATTTTGGGACCAATATTATACAATATTTTCACAACTGACTTACCTGAGGGGGATTTTTTTTATTATCGTACAAATTGGGCCGAAGGGTATCAGATTTTCATGAAACTTTTTCCACAGGCAGGGCTCATATGAATAAAAAAAAATTGAGAAAAATTCAGGGTCGCCTATTTTTCCGGAAAACTCAGGTGGAAGTTTTTTGTTCTCCCTTGACACTACTTACTTTGAAAAATCATAACTCAATACAAAGCATCGTAGAAACAAAGTTTTTATATGAAAATTTAAGCAAATTTTCTCAAAAATCCAAAAAGAATATGAACTGGAAAAAGTTTTCCACAAAATTTTCCACCGTTGGGAAAATTCGTAAAGAAAAGCCGGAAAAACTATGCCCGAACTCGTGGAAAATTTTCAAAAAAATATTTTCGAGAAGGTAATTTTATAAACTTTAATCACTGAAATTTTCGGAATGCACTTTTTTTCGTTTTTGAGTTATGGCCAATTTTGTGAAAAATGTCCAGATGTGCCATATAATACTTTTCTTTGAAAAATCATAACTCAAGAACGAAACATTGTAGAAACAAAGTTTTTATATGAAAATTTAAGCAAATTTTCTCAGAAATCCAAAAAAAAAATGAGCTGGAAAAAGTTTTCCACAACATTTTCCACCGTTAGGGAAATTCATAAAGAAAAGCTGGAAAATCTATGCCCGAACTCGCGGAAAATTTTTATTAAAATATTTTTGAGAAGAAAACTTTATAAACTTCAATTCTGGTAACTTTTAGGATGTACTTTTTTTTTGTTCCTGAGTTATTGTCAATTTTGTGAAAAATGACCATATTAGCCTTTTCTTTGAAAACCCATATTTCAATCGAAGCATCAGAAAAACAAGGTTTTTTTATCAAAGCAATTGCAAATTTTCTAAAAGATCTGAAAGAAACGATATGGGATTGGTTTTAATGAAGTATAAGTCGGATTGGATTATATTTTTCATGAAACAATACACCGTTAAGCAAAGCTGAAAAAACGGTTTCTTTTCCATTCCAAGGGATTCTTTCTTTTCTATGGAACAAATAAGATTCTTTTTATATTTTTCTTTAATTTTATTTATTCAATTATTCAGTACATAACTTACATTTTATCTTAAAACTATCTATTTTTTCAACCGGGAAGATTGCCTTTGGTTGCTACCACCAGAAGATTTTCGTTTCTTTGTAGTATTAAGAACAAAGCATGCTGTATTTTCTTGGTTTTCATGTGCATCTGAGAATTCACTCGCAAAAATGCTTCGTTCGTCTTATGAATTAATGAATGATATTTTTTTGTTCCAGGAATTGGAACAAGGTTAGAAAATCTCTCCTGAAGTAATTTTTCAGCCTCTGAGTAGTCATTTTCAGTTGCATAGATGAATTCCCAATCTTTTTTAAATTGGTCTTTCACCTTTTGCGACACAGCCTAGTCATAAAATTGTTTGGCGTTATTAATTTCCGCTGACTTTCTAATACTAGCATCTTTAGCCATTCGCTTAATATTGCCACCGATACCATCACATGGACCTTTTCCATGTGAGGTTGGGAAAAAGTGCCATTCTGCTCTAATTTTAAAATCATTTTCATGGTTGCATACATTTTTGGAATTTGATTTATTTTTGTACTGCTCTCCGCAACCATCAGAAAGATAAATGATTTTTTCAAGCTCAGGAAATTTATTTTTCAATCTTGAAATTAGTTTTGTTTGAAAAGCATAAACTGATGTCGTGTTATGCTTTTTTATGTCAGCAATTACAACAAAATTTAAGACTTTGATCAAAGATTTGTCTTTGTAATAAATTACAAATGGATATATTGTTACTTGAGGTCGTACAAAGTAATGGCTTTGAATGGAATCTTGTATCAAGCACGAATAATTTTCCGCGAAATCCATCTGGCACATTATTTCTTTGTTTTCAACTAGTGATTCCTTTTAAGCTCTTATAAATTTATTTTGTTTATCTACTTTGAATTGATGCACAAGAAACTTTTCTGTGAGATTTTTCAAGTTTTCTATAAAATCATTTACATTTTCCTCTTTGTTGATAATTTCACAACGAGGAGAAATAATCCAAAAACAATACTTAACTTCTTCAACGTTGTTTTCATCTAAGCGATTGGCAACAAAATCTAATTTCTTTAATTTACAATCCTCACAGGACCTCAAGTAACAATCATCTGTATAGTACAGATCATCTGGACATATCATTTGACTAGTCAAAAAGGTGTTAAGTTTTTTTCTGTATTATGAACTTCAAAGCAATTAGTTTTTTTCAATGCATCAACCATGAATTTTATATTCTCATGTATCATGCAAACACAAACATTCATGGCCGATGAATCCTTTGTATAAACACATTGTTTTGGTTTAGGTTTCCAGAACGATGTGAATGAGACAGATTCCTGTTCACTCTTACAGGTTTCCAAATATTGTTTATATAAAGTATCCAAAGGGTCAAGCAAAAGGCGTTTTTGAACATTTTGGCGCACTCCATTGGGTAACTTAATAGATATGGTATCTCTCAAGCCAGGAAATGGCCGACTGATATCATCCCTTAGGTAAAAATTTGAAACTATGTCTTGGACATCTGATCCATGCGAGGGTCGTCCTACTTTTGAAAGTGGTTGAATCCCAAAATTGTATTTTTTTGATTCAGTTATAACGTGTTGAGACACGTCAAAATGAGCTTTAACTTTGGCATATGACCAATTCCTAGGAAGTAATTTTAGAAGTTCAATTTGCTTGTCAGGTTCGGCTTTTGTAACAGCTGAGTTCAAATTTAATAAATCAGGTATCAGGTATCAGAAGGCCGGCTCCAGAGGCACGTTCCCCGCCATTTGGGAGATTTGTGCCATCGCCATATTTGAGCCTATTTCATCATCTACCCGATGGGAGCGGAAAGGGAAGGGAAAGATGGGAGGAAATAAGAGTGGGATCCCTTGAAGAGGGAAGATCGCATAAGCGAAATGAGAGCATGTAGCTCCATACCACAATGGGTTCGAACAGCGTCCTAAAAGGGCACTGAAAAACGCATGAGCGTAAAGAGAGCCTATAGCTCATTACCACAGCGGGTTAAGAATAACAGAATGTCCTGAAGATTCAGGCTTCTGAATTCAGTTTCACTTAATAAGTGTTTACCAAGTAATTGGAATCGCATTTGCGCAAAAACTGGACAGTTACATATCAGGTGATACGAAGTTCCATAATCGGAGTCACAACTATCACACACAAATGAGTCAGCACGCTGAATATTTGCCATGTGATAGTTGAGTCGGCAGTGGCCTGTCAACGCTCTGACCAAGAGACTGCAATTCTGCTTTGACAGATTTGTTAAATACTTCGCCACCTTTGGAGATGGCTCAGTAATATACAATTTTGTTTGACGACACGACTCCAAACTATTCCAATATTGCTTGTGCTGAGTTGCCGCCCAAGAGTTTATCTGAAGCTTCACCCAGCACTTCGAAATTGGAATAGCCGGCTCAGGGCCAATGAAGTCATGCGATGCTCCATCACGAGCTAACTCATCAACCAATTCATTTCCAGCGATGGAAGAATGGCCAGGTACCCATACAAGGTTTACAGAGTTGACTGAATTTAGTTCCTCAATTTGAGTTCGACATGCGATAACAAGCTTCGACCTTGAGTTGGCCGAAGCGAGAGCTTTTATAGCAGTTTGACTATCTGAACAGACGAATATGACTTTACCCATTACGCGCTGTTGAAGTGCTGATTGCACTCCACACATAAGAGCAAATATTTCCGCCTGAAAAACGGTGCAGTTTCTACCAAGTGAGTAAAACTGATTCAGCCTTATCTCACGAGAATATACTCCTGCACCAGCTCTACCTTCAAGAAGGGAGCCATCAGTGTAACATACTATATTGTTTGATATACTTCTTTCCAAATAGCCAGACGTCCACTCTTCCCGTGAAGGGAATTGTGTGGTAAATGTCCTGTAAGGAAAGTTACAAGCAATTGTGAGATCACTTGGAGCAAGGACAATTTTGTCCCAATTCACCAAAAGTGGAAACAACGAAGTGTGTGTAGATCTACGATTCACTGGATTTTTCTCCAGTAGATCCAGTACCCATAAACGGTAAGAGCAAGAAAGTGCTAGTGGCGCAACGTCGAAAAGGGCCTCGAGCGCTGCTGTGGGAGTTGTAGAGAACGCACCAGACATCGCCATCAAGCACATCCTTTGGAGATGGCCCAATTTTGATTGGATTGTTCTCACTTCGCCCTTTTGCCACCACACAAGACATCCATATGCCAATATTGGTCGAACAACTGTTGTGTAAATCCATTTGATATATTTGGGTTTGAGGCCCCAAGTTTTACCAAAGGTTCGCCGGCATTTACCGAAGGCCATGCAAGCTTTTTTGACTCTGAAATCAATGTGAGGTGTCCATGAAAGTTTGGAATCTAGAATGACTCCGACATACTTTACTTGATCAGTCACATTAATCTCAGTGCCATTAAGACGCAAATGTCGAATTCCATCGCGGTTTCGTCTTTCCGTAAAAAGAACAATAGATGTTTTATTCGTGTTAACCGAAAGGCCATATTGGCGACACCAACTCTCGACTACTTGAAGAGCACTTTGCATCAGGTCGAATAGGGTGCTTATGCACATACCAACTATCAGAGCTAGATAGTCGTCGGCAAATCCATATGTTGGAAAACCGCTATTATTGAGTTGCCTCAATAGCGTATCTGCTACGAGATTCCACAAAAGTGGTGACAAGACTCCCCTTTGGGGGCATCCGCAAACACTCAATTTTCGAATCGCTGCTTGACGCAATGTCGAGAAGAGATGTCGGTTTTTGAGCATTTGATGAATCCAATTGGTAATCATTGTATGTAGCCCATGGTTTCGTACTGCTTCCAATATGGCATCGAAAGACACGTTATCAAAGGCACCCTCAATATCCAGGAAAACACCCAAGCAGGATTGCTTCTGAGCGAATGCTTTCTCGATATCGTATACAACTTTGTGTAAAAGAGTCACTGTGGACTTTCCAGATTGGTAATCATGTTGATTCACATGAAGAGGCATGTTTGCCAAATAAACATCACGGATGTGATGATCGATAATGCGTTCCAGACATTTCAGAAGAAAAGAGGTCAGACTGATTGGCCTGAAACTCTTCGCTGCTTCATACGACGCACGTCCTACTTTTGGGATAAACTTTACAGTAATATCACGCCAGGATCTGGGAATATACCCGGTAGCAAAACTGCTTACAAGTAGCTTTTTCAAAACATGTTTGATAAACTCAAACCCTTTTTGGAACAGAACAGGATAAATCCCATCCGCTCCTGGAGATTTGAAAGGAACAAAACTATTAAGTGCCCATTGAATCGATTCAGTAGTTACGATACTGCGAGCCGAGGCCAGAGACTCGTAACTACATGAAAAGACATTTGGTTCATCCGTAGATGCTATGTCCACACATCCGGGGAAGTATTGAATAAACATTCTAAAACTTCTTCATCGGAAGAAGTAAAGTCACCATTAGGTAAGCGAATTTCGTTCACTTGGAAATCCATAGATTTTGCAAGGATTTTGTTCAGCCGACTGACTTCACTCAAACTGGAAACATTTGTACAAAGGTTTTTCCAGCCGGATCGTTCAGCAGAACGAAGAGCCTTCTTGTAAGCCTTGCGAGCCGACTTGAACGACTCTGATCCAGCTGAATGGCGTCTGTTCCAACTCCTTCTACATTGTTTCCTGAGTCTAGTCAGATCGGAATTCCACCATGGGGTCTTTACAGACCGCAGAGGACATGCTTCTTCAAAAGCTTCCATAATGTAGGATGTTGTAGTATCAACGGCATCATCCAGATCACTTGGATTTTCAATGGACGGAGAATATCCATGAAATTTGGTCGCAACCAATTCAATATAGAGTTCCCAGTTTGTTGATCGGGGATTCCTAAAACGCAAAGTCCGCGCAGTTACATTTGAATGTTCAAAGAAGATGTAGCGATGATCAGATAATGATTCCTCATCTGATACATGCCAATTTGTCAACTCGTGACTGATTCTATTCGAGCAGAGCGTTATGTCTAACACTTCTTCTCTATTAGAAACCATGAAGGTTGGGCGATTGCCTATGTTAAGTAATCCAAGGTCTGTACTACTTAAGTATTCCATCAGACTGGAGCCTCTCAAATTGATATCCGAGCTCCCCCAGATGATGTGATGAGCATTGGCATCACTACCCACAATCAGCGGAAGGCCTTTTGTTACGCAGTGTACGACAACTCGTTTGAAGTCATCCGTTGGGGATGGTTCATCATGTGGTAAATATACCGAACAATAGACGTATTTCCTGTTGAGGTCACCAACAGAAACATCAATTGTGACAGCACATACATCTCTGGTAGTTAACTCAGAAATGAGTGTAGCAACGATTGCTTTATTAACGAGCACGCATGCGCGAGGCATGGAGCGCGAGTTTGCCATTTCAAGTTTGCTGAAAGTAGCAAAAACTGGGTCCACAAGGTTACCTAGATAGAAATTCCCTCTACGAAAGTAGGGTTCTTGAACTAGCGCCACTTGGGTTGCACCATTTTGCATGAGTCTGCAAAGATTGATCGTTGCTGTTCTTTTATGCTGAAGATTGATCTGAGCTAACCTAACCGTAGCCACTACCCAAACTAGGCAGGATTAAGCTTTTTGCAATCTCAGCACGAAAAAGACCAGCAACGAAAAAACCAGATCGGTATCTACTTCAAGTCGCCAAAGGCGAAAGAGTACAGAATACACTGTGTAAAACGCATAATGCGAATCCATATAGGTGATAATTTAAATTAAATGTCAACATATCCATAATCCCACCCTTATTAAGCCTCAGGATAGAGACTGAAGAAGGACAGCCGATTATCTCGGAGAAACACAAGGTCACCTGCACCATTGCTCCGGGTAGCACAGGAAGGACTCAATACTGTGGAGGGCGCCCTGGTACCCCACAGGCTCCATTAGCGGTTAGGTTTTATTTAGACCCCCCTAACCATTCATTCCTAGGCACGGTACGCATCACACCATAAATTATTTAATCTTTATTTTACTCAAAATTTGATTGACCATTTCGTCCATAGAAGCATTGCGATAGTTACTACTAGAAGCATCCAAACGTGAAGATTTTACTTAAAAAGAAATTTCCAAGAATTTAGCAAGCTCTTGTATTTTTTGTACATTAGAACCAACTGACTCACCCGAGGAAGGAGTTTCCTTTGGCGACGCCAACGAAGATAGTGGTGAAACTTGTTCCTCAAACGCTATTGCTTCTGGAAGATCCGTTACGAGAGCCTTCTGGTCACCGGTAATGGAGCACTTCACGCAAATTTTCATCTTTTCCGTAATCCACCGAACTCCATTCGAATGGAGCTTACTGATGAGGCCTTGGCTGATCGATCGTAGATTTGTCCTTACTGATTTGTGGCCGTCCAGTCCGAAGGGGTTACAGCATAAAGAATTGTATTCGTAATATTGAACTTTGTCCATTTCAACAGCTTCGGGAAAACTTTTTTCACTTTACAAAAAATAATAACGAGGAATTTACAGCTGATAGACAACACTTGCACTTTCTCACTGCTCTTTGTTAGTTTTTGGTAAACTTATGATTCTCAAGCCATTTCAATGCTTTAAACTTGAATTGGTAAATACCTATTTGTCATATTGTCTACCCATTTATTTAACTGTCAATTTTGTAGTTACCTAACAGGAAAAAAATGCCTACATTCTGATTGAAGAAAACTTTGTTTCTATGTTGTTTCGTTCTTAAGAAATTTTGTTTATGAACTTATAAATTTGTTAATATATGGTTCAAACAGCTCATCCTAGCAATATTTGATCATGTTTTAGGAACGAAAAATGAGCGTATTGAAAAATATTGTAGGATTGGATCTTATTGATCGCTCTTTTCAAATATACTTTGTTTGAAAGCTGGAATAGCTAATCGGGTTTTCATTATTTGTTTTCATAAACAGTGAAAAATGTCCTGGGAAACTGATTCCATTTCAAAAATTTCATATTTTTGAGATAATTTGAATCCGGTTCGACAAGTCATGATGAGTCTTGAGTCATGATTTTTAAACGAAAAGGCATGTATCTTTGCATCTTTGCATTTTTTACAAAATTGACCATAGATCAGGAACTAAAGAAAAGTACATCCTAAATGTTACCAGAATTGAAGTTTATAAAGTTTCTTTCTTAAAATTATTTCCGCGAGTTCGGGCATAGATTTTCCAGCTTTTCTTTATGAATTTCCCCAACGGTGGAAAATTTTGTGGAAAACTTTTTCCAGTTCATATTTTTTGGATTTCTGAGAAAATTAGCTTAAATTTTCATATAAAAACTTTGTTTCTACGATGCTTCGTTCTTGAGTTATGATTTTTCAAAGTAAGTAGTGTCAAGGGAAAACAAAAAATTTCCACCTGAATTTTCCGGAAAAATAGGCGACCCTGAATTTTTCTCAATTTTTTTTTATTCATATATCCATGAGCCCTGCCTGTGGAAAAAGTTTCATGAAAATCTGAGACCCTTCGGCCCAAACCCGTACGGTAATAAAAAAAATCCCCTGAGTTATCTCAGGGATGTCAAAAATCCTTGTTTGCGGATGACACAAGCCTCTCCGCCAAAGGACGAAGTCTGCGTGTCATCTGTAGTCGATTGTAAAAAAGTTTGGATATATTTTCTTCATACTTGCAAAAATGAAAGATTTCTCCTAATGCTTCCAAAACTCAACTAATAATATTCCCACATAAACCAAAAGCTCTTTGTTTGAAACCTTCAAGTAGACATGTTGTTACGATGAGAGGGGTTCCAATAAATAAGTCAGATGAAGTTAAGTATCTAGAACTCATGCTAGATAAGAATTTATCTTTCAAAAATCACATTAAGGGCATTCAAGCTAAATGTAATAAATATGTAAAATGTCTCTATCCCCTTATTAATAGAAAATCAAAACTTTGTCTTAAGAACAAGCTTTTGATATTCAAACAAATTTTCAGGCCAGCCATGTTGTATGCTGTACCAATATGGACTAGCTGTTGTAATACCAGGAAGAAAGCTCTGCAGAGAATTCAAAATAAAATTTTGAAAATGATTTTGAAGTTTCCTCCCTGGTATAGTACCAATGAGTTACATAGAATATCCAATATTGAAACATTGGAACAAACGTCAAATAAAATAATTAATAATTTCAGGCAAAATCGTTACAATATTCTATTGCCACGATTAATGCGTTATATGTTTAGGTAAGTTAGGTTAAGTATATTAAAAAATCAGTGGGGGTTGTGTACAAGACACGACCGCATGACGTTAACTACGCCATTTAATTTGCTGCATTTGTATTATAGTCAAATGTCATAATTGCAACCTTCTTTTAGTTATAATCCAGAATGTAATGGTGTGTGAATTTAGAAAATATATATGGTTAAAATAAAATTTTGCGTTACGTAATATTTGAATCATTCCTTAACAATAGAAAATATATTGCATCCCAACGGCACAGAAGCAGCGTCCTCGGAAACATCCTCAAATTGCCGTATTGTCAATTATTCATAATAAATCAATTGTTGTATGCTGCTATGAGATGAATTAAGAAATTATAGCAAGTATGTGGTAAACACATTAGGGAATATTACACAATTAACTCTTTAAAACACCTTTGTTGGCGCTGGAAAGGGCCGATTTAATTGTTGAATTTGCGTAACACGGACACACTTTGACGGCGCACTGGTTGCAATCCTCCTCGCCCGATGAGATTTGCGGTGCGGATGATGATGTGCGCTTCAACGAGCGGCTTTGGTGGATTTTCTTCAGCCATCTCGTACAAACAGCTTGCCTCTGGTAGCGAGGACCTGAGCAGGTTTGGAGGAGCTCTTACCAGCTCGAAAGCGAAAACAGAATGAAACCGAATTCAACGAAGAAGGGATGCTTTATACCCTTAGAATAGCAGGTGATGCTCCTCCTTTCAAATTCTTCGTTTTCTTATCTGGGAAATAGGCTATATGAAACTGATGTCTGGGTAAGGGATCTACAAGATGAGCATTATGCTGTTATTGCATCCCGACGGCACTGCAGCAGTATGCTGCTATGAGATGAATTAAGAAATTATAGCAAGTATGTGGTAAACACATTAGGGAATATTACACAATTAACTCTTTAAAACACATTTGTTGGCTCTGGAAAGGGCCGATTGAATTGTTGAATTTGCGTAACACGGACACATTTCGGTGGCTTTAGTCGATTTTCTTCAGCCATCTCGAACAAATTAAGGAATATTACACAATCAACTCTTTAAAACACATTTGTTGGCTCTGAAAAGTGCCGATTGAATTGTTGAATTTACGTAACAAGGACATATTTTGACGGCGCACTGGTTGCAATCCTCCTTGCCCGGTGAGATTTTCGGTGCTGATGACGATGTGCGCTTCAACAAGCGGCTTTGGTCGATTTTATTCAGCCACCTCGTACAAACTTACCTTTGCGCCCCGATTCCTGCAACGCCAATTCTGGAATCCGGACGCTGGTATTTTGCCGCCGCTTGATGATCAAGAGCTTGCCTCTGGTAGCGAGATGCTGACGGCACACTGGTAGAAATCCTCCTCGCCAGATGCGGTGGCGATGATGATGGGCGCTTTAACAAGCGGCTTCAGTCGCGACGGCGTGTTGTTGTTCCATTCGCGTTCCATTGAAAACTGAATTGAGAATGCGAAAGGCACTCGAGACTTGCTCGCCGACCATGTTCACAATCTGACGGCAAAAAGAAGAATGAGCGAAAAAGCAGGAATCGGTCTGGTTTTATAGTGCGAAGCGGAACGCAAAAGAAGCGTGGAAAACTGCTTGCACGTGATTGGTTGCGTAAGAAAGGGGTCGACATTTTCCCAATTTTCAATAGTTTATTGTCAATAATCAATAGTTTTCTCCATTCGAGGAAATTGTTGTATACATTTCCGATCGATTGGTGGAAAAATATTGAAAATCTATCGATAAATGACTGAGTTATTAGCGTTCAAAATCTTACATAATTTCGTGACGGTCGCAAAATTTTAGATTTTCAATTGACACCCAGTATATTGCCGTAAGACGTAGTTAACGTCAAAACGTTTTATTTTCTCTTATAAGCAGATGAAATCAACTCACCTGTAAAAAAACTGAACTTCTGCGGCAAATGAAATGTAATGTAAATGGCCTTTTGGTGCGTCATCACAAAATGGCTTCTTCCAAAATCATTAACATATTGTTATGATAGTATTGGTATTTGCAACATCGATGAAATAAATGTGCTTCAGGTGGTATTTCAATATTTAATTAACACTTTCAGATACAGCATTATCAATTTAGCGACAATATACATAAGATTTATATTCTCAAAAAAAATCTCCGATTTCATGCCGCATTTCATTGCCTCACACAACTACACTTGTAAATAGAAGGTGCTTACCTTTTCCATTGTAATTCTGCAGCAAGCATTAGTGTTTTGGATTTCATATTGCGTTCACTACACTTCCACTAAACAAATCTTTCATTCACTTTCCTTAAATGAACACATTTCAAACGGGAATCAAATATTTATAAAGTTTTATCAACCGCATCACTCAAAACTATCATGGCGATGGTTTTCACTTGCTGTGAATCGACGCCGCCACCGCACACTGAGACATACCTGTGTTTATAGTCTAAAATAACCAACTTTTTTTCTGTTGTATTAATTTTCAGTGCGGAAAGGTCGGGCAAAGCATAGAAACTTGAAACTCATACGTTGTTTGTTTTTCGATTCTCTCAAATTACAGAAACCATCTCTACGAAGCATAAAATCATACCAAGTGTTTATCAATTTGGACCACTCAAAATAATTGAAAAGCTCCGCAGTGCGATGCGTCGGGATGCGTCGGGACGCGTCTATCGTGTGTGCACAATCATCGCGATCTTTGAGCGCAGTGATGTCAGAGTTGCTATCTGTAAAATCATAGAATTTAATGTGAATTGATCAGGGGGCCGGCATGATGGCCATATTTTGTTGCCTCTTATCGAACGCAAGCAGTGCTCACCAATACTATTACGCTATAAGCAATGCAGCTGGTGTGAATGTGGGAAAACGAACCTAGGCACACAAAACCTACGTATATTGTTCGTTATTATTTCCATTCCAAAGTAAGTTTCATTTCTATTATCGTGAAAAGCACAATGAAGTGTTGTTTTCCTTCTTGCTTGTTCTTGTTCTTCGATTTTCATAATCAGAAGAACAATTATCACGATGATAATATTTCTCATCATAAGTTTCCAACACATACCGATGCGAGGGATCGATGGCTAAATGCCATTGCTAACGCGGATAAAACCACTTATAAGAAAACCGAAGACTTGCAATGCACATTCCACATACCAGATTTTGTCTTGTTTGGCGCATTTTGTCCCATTTTCACTCATACCGAAGGTAAACATTCAACAAATATATGAGTGTGCGTGAGAATTGCAACTGGAGTATGAATTTATGCTCCCGATAAGAAGGCACAACAAGATCTGTCAAATACCATATTGAAAAACTATGATGTCATCCCTCTGGAATTGATCATAAAAATCATTAAAATTTTATTAAATCAGTGATCTTGTGATGGAAAACTATTTGCAAAATGATAAGTTTTTATAATATGCAACAAATGTTCCGAAAACAAGCATCTAACAATTGCTAGAAAAATATGTCACCAATCACCTGACAACACCGTCATCCCTTGTAAACATAAACCGTTCCGATGCATAACAAAAATATGCGATAAATCCAATAAAAAACAGAGAAATTCCGTTGCGCTTCATTAAATCATAATGTTTTCTTTCGATATGTACGATTGGACAGTTGATTTTGATTTCCAATGCTCGTCAATCTACTAAATTTCCCATGTGTTTACATAAAAATATGCTTAACACAAATGTTATATTTTTTGTTTGTTTTGAAAATATACATGGAAAGGCGACACTACTACTATTACATCAATCATGATTCTAATGATTCTTTGAGTTACACGCCGCTTCACCTTAAGTTAGGGTCAGTAAATTCAATACTACGGCAAATGAAATGTAATATGTTGTTAACAAAATGTTAATAAAATCCTTAATTTATTTTACCAAATTAGGATGATAGTGTTGTCTAACAACACAGAACACCTAGATATAAGAAATGAATTTAATGTTTTAAATGATAGGGAGCCGGATCCTATTCTTGGCACTTTTGATTCACTTCGGCAGTAGGGATTTTTGAAAGCTACTGAGCTCATATTTGGCCTCAATATTTAAATGTTTCTTATTGCAAAGTTTCAGATAATTCGGCCGAGAAAATCCCCCCATGCCAAAGTTAATCATGAAAGTGCCCAAGTAGCTCTGCACCCTACTAATAAAAAAAAAAATAAATAAATAAACGTGTATGTTTTTGAGGGGGTGAAGCCAAACTTTTGCACGGGAGCGTACGTCTCTATATTATACTACATAGTAATAACATTTACTGCATTTGATTGTTTTTCATAAATTCTAAGAGTATTATTGTTACTACACAATCAAATTATTCCTCTCATTACAGTTAATCATCAAGGAACTCTTGAGGAAGATTAGACCTTAGCAAACAAAACGAATTGACTTGACCTTCGACTGGGCGTTTCCCTAACGTACTTTGTACCTACGAATTTCTGACGGAAATCATAGACTAAGTAGCAGATGTGTATTTTAAAATGTTTTATTGCGCTTTTAATAGAAATAAACTAAACAGTCAATCCTTACAAGCTAGCATTTGTGTTTTTGGAATAATATATCAACGTTTTTTTTTTGGATTCAAGCTAATTTAATTGTTAAGAAAAACCTAAAAAATATCACATCTATTTACACCTATGAAAAACATATGACTAGCTTCTTACGTCCTGCCGCCCAATCCAAACGATGGCACTGCTGCTGACCGGTCGTTATTTGATACGCTTGCGTACCTCGATCCGGTACAGAATCAACCCGAACTGGTGCACCAGCGAGCTGAACTGCTTCAGAATTCGTGCCGTCGAGAATGGGTTCTGCTGTTCGTCCTCGTAGGCGTAGATGGGGCAGGTGTCGCCGATTTCGTCCACGTCGGTGTTGATGCCGCAGGGATGCTGACCGAGCAGTTTGGGCATGGCCTCGATCGAGAGATGCGGATAGAACACCTTGCTCTGGGTGTGTTTGAGGAGGACGGTGGAGCGGTTGTGAAAGACCTCGTTGAGGTCTTCTGATAAGCTGGACGGAATGGCTAAGTAGAGTAGGTAACGTTGGTTGGAAGTATGCTGCTTCATTTCGCACGCGTCCAGGATGGTTTTCATGCGGGAGTAGAGTTCGTTCAGGTTTGTGCTGCCGTATTCGTAGAGGAAGAAGCGCTTTCCTCGGCGGTACTTTTGTCCGTTTTCCGGATTGACGAGAAGGGTGTTGCTGCTGGGTTGGTTCAGGAAGCATTGGGGCATGCTGTAGATGTGGCTGGTTGCGAGGTGGATCTGGGTTGAGGCGGAGCGGATATCGAGCTGGCGGCTGAGGTGTTCTGCGAGCTGGTAGACTCCTCCTTGGTGGACAAATCCGTAGAACAGGGTCAGAGCGATGTTGGTTGAATACCAAACTCGGAGGAGGTATCGAGAACTAGCTCGGGTACAGAGGAAATGCTCGTAGATGAAATCTTTGAGGAAGGATCGTGTGCGGAACGGATAGGAAGAACAGAAACCGGTTTTGAGCTTGGGAGCGTGCAAAAGGATCAGGGGAAGAGTGATTGGTAGCAGAAATCTCGGTTCTTGATGGTTGAAGAATGAGAGCATGATGATTGGGAAGAATATTGCGCAAAGCATGAGCCCTACGAAGGATTGTGCTCGAGGAAGGCTTGTGTACTCGTTGGAAGCAAGCTTTTGAAGCATTCCCATAAATGAGAAGACTGCAATTACGCCCAGGACGTTGTACAGGATGGGAATGTTAACAATCAAATGCAGATAATAAGGGTGAACTCCGTGCTGTTCGGTATTTTGCGGATTTATGTTGTATCGTATGAAGTTCAAAGGAGTCACCACAAAGTTATTGATAGAGATATCGAATCTCTCGACTTCTGCTGGAGTTATATATCCGTAGTAAAACGAATCCACTAGAATGAAGAATACCAAAGCAGGAATCGACGACAACACAAAAGTAATTATACGAATGTTAAAATCGGCGAATGAAACCGTTCTGGTTCCCATCCCTCGCAACAACCAGTGAAACACCAATGGCAATCCAAACAGGAAAAATGTTGGTCTGTTAAATACGCCAGCAACGCAAAGAGTCGCCATCAAAACGCACTTATTCAAGGAATGCGATGGAAGCGACATTTTAAGCTTGAACAATTTCACCTTCTCTACGGTATTCTTCGCTTTCTGGTACTTCTCCTCCAGAAACTCCTTCTGATAGATAACCGTGTTCGAGTGTATCATACAATCGCTCACAATGTACAGCAGAAGCGAGCACAAAGCCATTTCAATGCTGTTCGTAAACGTCCTCGTGGAATAAACCAACATCACGTACGAGCTGGCCAGGGTCATCAACCGGAACTGGCTCTGCAATCCGTATGCTTGGCAAATCTTCCGCAAGCTCCAATCATTCACAAACGAAAGCACCACCATCAGAAATCGCGGAAACACCAACGTCACGTAGCTTCCCCTCAGATTGACATCGAAATAGTACTTCGTATACATCGACCAGAACCGGAGAAACCCAAAGGGCAACTTCAGCCCAAAGTACGGAATCGCCATCGAACGGATCGGGAAGGTGGTGTTGAATTCCCAAGTGCGTGTCACCTCCAAGCCATATTCGTCCCCTAAAAACGAGAAAAGCTCAATATTACAGGTCTATCTTGTAACTTCATCCTATTTTCTTGATTACATACCAGCCACCACTTCCACGGATTGGAAGAACTCGTCCGGATGAATGTATCCCACCTGGGGAACGAAAACCATCGCCACCCGCAGAAAGCACAGAATAAAGTACGACCCCAGTGAGGGATCTTTGGATTTGATGGACTTGGAATGCATTTTCTGCTCACTGGTCATGATGTCTACCAACCCGAACACAAATCAAACATTTTTTTTCACCACAAAACTTTGAATATTGATCGGAAACTCTGGTCGTGATTTGTTGTGTTGTGCGCTGCCCGGGTTTCGGTTTTGACAACGAGAAACGTCAGTTCGAAGCGTCACGATCAGCTGTTTGTTGATGCGACTTTCGTTAAGTAGGGTGGTTGGGTGGAAAAACGGCTTCGTCAAATTTTATGTTTGCGATATGTGCGGGACAACGCTGCACCAAGGTTTCTTTAAGGTAGGTTCATCAATCTAAGCAGTCAGTTAGGATCAAATGGTCCAAAATGCCACTTTAAGGATTTGTGTCGTTTTCTCCTAATGAGATCCACATTTAAACCCCATTCGAAGTCCTAACAGTAACTTTACAATGTTTGCTAGCTACCATCATGAAAACATTTTCCAAATTTGAGTTTTTTTTACTGGTTTTAAATCGTGTAGAAAAGTTGGTTGAAAAATAGGGATTGTTCAAAATGTCCAAATGGATGGGGTAGAATGCCATTTTAGAATATTTCTGATTTCGTTGCTTAATGGATTCTTCTGGAGCCTGGTAAGCTCCATCCAATAAAGTATTACTGAAATCGGTTTGTCACGTGATGGAAGGTAGAATGTGTAATTCAACAATAGAAAGAAAGATTTTGTAATATTTTCTGATGTTGAAAATTGTTGAAAGTTACCCCGTTTGACGGTTCACGGAAACATCATTGTCACATATCGAAAGTGGTCTAAGATTACAACAATTTCGAACAAATCCCCAATAAGAACTATCCAAGTCTCACTAGGACTCCCACCCTCTAGGTCTGCTATCTTTGTTTTTTTTTTTTATTATTATTGAAAACTGATGTTCTTTTCGAAACACTCTTCAGTTTTTTTTTTCGATAAAAGATCACGATATCGTAAGATAGAAGCATTGCAGAGATGTTAAAAAAAAATGACTTGAGGCCATAAAATTTCATCACGATTCATTGTTCAAAAGTGCATCTTGGTGTGAGTCTTAATCAATAGTACTCGCAAAAATCTCCCACTCCTAAGCAGGCTTCTTCCTTGCTCTTGACACTTATCCTCTTTCTCCCCCTTTTAATGATCAACTACGAAAGAGAAGCGATTTTACCCACACACAAACTGAGCGTACGAGCTCTGCGGGATGAAGAGTTTAAAACGTTTGTGTTTGGTTATTTTCATTCTCACAGTGCACACTGGGCCAGGAGCAGAATTTAGCCAGACAAAACCTCTAGCGCTTTAGGAGTGCATTTTTTCGAGTTGGTGTCAAAGGAGACTTGTCTTGAATTTGTTTGTTCTTCAATTTGATGATAAAAGTTAGTTGGAAATTTCGCCGCATAGGTGGCGCTGCGATGCAAACTTTTTTGTTTTGCGTCCTAGAGCTTTCGCGTCTTCGGCAATGTTTTAGAACGTGTAAAAATACGACAAGTTGTCGAAGACACCAAAGTTCTAGGACTTCAAATAACAAAGTTATGGTAAAAAATGTGTAAATCACTTAAATTTTACGTTTTTTCTACTTTTTACCTCAAAATCGTAAAATATTTTATTTTAACAACCGTGCGTCGTTTAATTTCGATGACATGCATGTACTGTATGAAATAAAAATCTTATTATCATATAAATGTTTGAATTTTTGAACAAATTATTGTAAAAACATCATAATTTTTAACATAACTTTACTCAAAAAGTTGCAAGTTTTTGCAAAAACTTATCAATGTACCGAAATACGCTATATTTCATCTACCAAATGTCAAAGTTTGCCAGATGTATATTTTGATATATTTGAGATATCTTAATTCAAAATTGCCATCTCTTCATATAAATAGAATGGACTTATTATTAATTTTATCATTATTCTACAAGATTTTTGACACATTGCGTCAGTTAAGATTTGTTAATCAAATACTTTTATTTTGATACTAGTGATTTGTAAACTGTGATTTATGTCAGAGAGAACTGTCTCGACGCGGTCATAACAGGATGTAAAAAATGAATTATAGCAGGCCATAGCAAAGTTCTAATTAGACAGTTGCTGGAGATGACATAAGAGCCACACAACAATATGAAAATATCTAGATACTGTAACACCAGACTAATAAAAAATATTTGATTCATAAAACTTGACTGACGCAATGTGTCTAACAATCTTGTAGTACAATGATAAAATTGATAATAAGTCTATTCTATTTATATGAAAACGGTGGTTATTTTGAATTCAGATATCTCAAATATACCAAAATATACATCCGGCAAACTTTGACATTTGTTAGATGAAATATAGCGTATTTGGGATCATTGATAAGTTTTTGCAAAAATTTGCAACTTTTTGAGTTAAGTTATGTTAAAAATTATCAGATTTTTACAATAATTTGTTCAAAAATTCAAATATTTATATAAAAATAAGATTTTTTTTTTCATAAAGTATATGCATGTTATCGAAATTACGCGACGCATGGTTGTTAAAATGAAACATTTTACGATTTTGAGGTAAAAAGTAGGAAAAACGTAAAATTTAAGTGATATACACATTTTTTACCATAACTTTGTTATTTGAAGTCCTAGAACTTTGGTGTCTTCGACAACTTGTCGTATTTTTACACGTTCTAAAATATTGCCGAAGACGCGAAAGCTCTAGGACGCAAAACAAAAAAGTTTGCATCGCAGCGCCACCTATGCGGCGAAATTTCCAACTAACTTTTATCATCAAATTGAAGAACAAACAAATTCAAGACAAGTCTCCTTTGACACCAACTCGAAAAAATGCACTCCTAAAGCGCTAGAGGTTTTGTCTGGCTAAATTCTGCTCCTGGCCCAGTGTGCAGTGGTGAAGAGTTTGTTTTGACAACCTCAATGCTTAAAAGAGAAAGAGATTATTTTTTCCCTTTCTCAGTTAGGGGGAGAGCATGTTTTCCCATTTCTCAGTTCGGGAAAGAGCATTTCCAGACAGCTCTTCGTTGTCTCTTTGTAGCTCTTTGCCCAAAAGGGCAAAGAGGAAAGCGAAATCATGCTCTTGCGTTGACGGAGAAACCAACCTCTGTTCATCCCAAAAGCAATGATGATGTGTTTGTAGTAAGCAGTAAGCTAGAGCTGTCAAATGGAAGATGTGCGTTTGGATAGAGCCAACGTTTCTCTCCATTCTCTCAGCCACGGATTATTCAACCAACATCGAATGCTGACTCATAATTGTTGTGAGCGTACGAGGTCGCTCCATCCATCAGATCAAGATGAACAAAATAAAGCCTGCTCCTAAGTGAATGAAGAGAAATGCTCAAGTAGTGATTTGCGCCTTTAGTCCTTTTTCTATGCTGCATATAATAAACATTGGTTTCACTCGAAAAAGAATCATAATTGAACTCCGATCCTCAAGATCGGTAATCGAGAAGCTTGACCTCGGGGCTACACAGTGATGCATCATTACCCGGACACTTAAGCAACGCCGAAAGTTCAAACGCTGTTTTAAACATATTTTTATCACATCTAGTACAAGTTTTATTGTTTTCCATACGGGTCTACGTCAAAACTTCGTATCATGAACAAAAATTGTAGTAAAATATTAATTTTTAACATGTAAAACGTTAATTTAATGCAGTATGTCGTGTTCTTAAATCCGGACACATGCATCAAAATGCCGGACGCTTTTGAATCGAAATCCGGACAGAGGCGTTTTACGTTGAAAATATACATGGAAAATAATAAAATGCGCTTTATTCTAACGAAAAATCTCCAATATAATAAAATAACATGCATAAATATACTAAACAATATATGAAAAGTCCAAACCTTGAATAAAACTTCAATTGTTTCACCTGCACTCCTTGCCAACAACCTGCATTTGATGTTCACAGAAAAGATACTCAATATTTACATTTTTCTTGCGAAAACCATTCTCTGTCGACAAATTACATTCTTAGTTTTAAATTATATAGTTAAACATCAATTCACATCAAAATATTTTCCAAACGCACTCAATATTAGGTTTTTACGGTATGTCCGGGTTAATGATCAATAGCCTACAAATCCGGACAGCGTTTGAGGCATCCTCTTTTCACACTACAAAAGATTATTTACACAAATTGTTCTCACTCTTTGCTGCACACACTTGAAAACTATTATTCCACACACTTCACAGATACGCAAAGCACTAAAATTGAATAGTTTTGTAGCTTCACCTTAACTCGAAAGTGGCAGATGTTCTTGCCAAAAATTTCGCTGTGGGATTTGGTTATCTGATGGAATGACGCTCAACTGGTGTCGCTTTTTTGTTTTTATTAATATTTCGTTACAAAGGATTACTAGATGAAACAATGGGTGATATGAATAAAAAACTTTGAACTTTACTACATGTAGCATCTACTCAAAAACAAAATCCACAAAGTTTACTACACTTTTGGTATGAATAAAAAACTTTTCGAACATGTAGTACTTACTACTTTCGAACATGAGCAGTGACTGAAGCTGCACGTTAAGAAATTTCCATTCAGAGTGCAGAGTGATTCTGCACGTAAAGAATAATCTATTCAGAGTGACGCTTAAAATTAATACAATCATGCATATGAAGAAAATGCATGGAATCTAATCGATTACGCGACAATTTGCACAAATCATGAAGGTGCTGTTATTTGACAAGATTTGTATTGCGGCGCTTATATTAAATTAATTAGCGGCGGCGGTAACGCGCAGAAGATATGCGCGCAATTCAAACGCAACGTCAAAATTCAAGTAGGCTTGGATTTTTTCGTTCTTCAAGGACGCAAATGTTTCAAATTTGCTAAATCTGAAACATTTGGTGATTTTCATTATCACTGCGACGGTATATCGACATTTTCAGATAATCGCATTACGTGGATTTATCTTGCAGAGCACAATAGTGTAATTTAGTCTGCTATTATCTCTATGTCTATGATTTTATGATGATGGTACATCAAAGAATTTTCTGGGTGGTTTTCGGCATTCGCCAACGCCGACGATTTTCTAAATACTAGCTTAACATTTATGAAGAGATCTTAAGATTACAGCTATCAAATTTGGAACCACCTATTTTCTAGCACCAGTACTGAGATTCTGGTGAAATTGCGGTAGAATTTTGATGCTCCCCGTGTGTTTTCTTAACAGTGTTTTCTTCTAAGTGTTTCTGTGATATTCTCGTTATTTTGGTGGGGTTTCTGATAGTATCCTTGAAATGTCTAGAACTTAGAATGTAGAGATTTTTATGAGAATTGTAGTGATTCCATTGGTAGTCGTTAGAATTCAATGAGGATCTCCCCTAAAACACCAGGGTTCCCTTTGAAATTATTAAAATTCTTAACGATTCCACAAAAAATCCCATTGAAATCTATAAAATATTTACCGACATTCAAAACGTTTATATTAAAGCTTTACTTTGAAATTCCAACGGAACTGGAGATCAACGGAATCTTAAAGGTTTTTACAATAATTACAAAGATTGATTTTCGGAATTACAAATATTCACACAATAATTCGCAGGAATCCCACCGCAATCTCATAGATTCTTACAGAAATACCGTCTCAAAGATTCCCACAGAATTCCAAGAGATTAATATTCGGAATCCTATTCCCACCCCAATAGGGTCCTAAAATGTTTAATGAAATCTTGTTTTCATTTAATATTACGAAAGAGCATGTCACTGCAACTACTTTAGCATTTTTTCCCGCTCTAATATCTGATAAATCATATTAAAACTTTAATTTAAAAATTGGATCCATAAATGAACCTTGACACTTGAGATCATGTTTGACGTTCGCTTAGTCTGCAAAAATACCACAGGGGTTCAACTTTTTAACACCGGGGTTGTTCTTTTCTGACATTTCGGAAGGGACACGGAAAACAAAATACACCCAAAATTTGAGTTTAAACCAAGGGGTGTGACAAAATTTTAAAAAAACTTAAAAAATGTTTTTTGGGCTTAAACCATCGGAAAACATTAGAAAATTGAGTAAACATATGTTTTTGACCTAAACTTATGCGTTTGGCACTAAAATTTGGGCAGGGATTTAGGACCCTATTCTAGAGTTTTTACCAGATTCCTAATATTTCCGCAATATTCCTAGAATGGTATTTATATTTTCAGAATTATCATAAACAATCCGACATCCCTATCGGAATCTCAAAGTTCCTACAGGAATTCCGGAATTCAAAAGGAAATCTGAGATGTCAGAACTTACACGTAAAATTCAGAATTACTTTATCAATATCTGAATTCCTACCGACATCCTAAAATTCCTAGAAAATAACATAATTATCGTAATGCCATAATTCACATGGATATTACAAATTGCTACTGCCGGTAATCTTACCGGAATCTCAGAATTGGCGGAGCGAAAGTTTTCGTAACCTCAGAATTCTTTTGCAAAACTCAAAATACCTTCCGATATATCAAAACTCATATCGTTTTCCCATGATTTTTACTCAAAAGTAAATTATTGCATTCAATTCCGCAAACTCAAAGCATGTGTAGCAACCTCTGAAGCTAACTACCAGTAGCTTTGTAGTAAATGCTACCTTTATTCATAGCAATGCGTTGTTTGTAGTATGTTCGAAAGGTGTAGAAAGGAAAATGACACAAACATGTTCCACTCGTGTTCCACATATAGCGTTTACTACCGAGAATGTAGTAAACTCAACTTTACTACATTTTATTCATACGGCCCAATGAATGAACATGAACAGACATATGTAAATCTACGAATATAAATTTTAAACCTATATTTACTATTTGATTTTATATTAAATTTAATAATTACAATCAGAGTGTCCGGATATTGGTGCCGTCCGGATTTTGATTCACCACGGTATCACATATGTAATTGCTTGGCATCAAAATGCGAATGTTGTTTGAAACACGACTGCGTTGATGACATTTGATAGCTGTTTTCTGCAATCATCATCTATCATTGAAAAAGCAAAGCTACTATGTTCAATTTTGTAACATGTCAGCAATTGCGCCATTTAGCAGCAGCTCTAAATGCAGGGGAATGAGGAATGTCGTATTTCCGACGATTTTTTACAATTTATCTGTAATGTACTACAATAATGTTCAGAAATGACAAAGGAACCATACTACGCTTGAACTTTTATGATTAGGCATGAGGTTAAGAATCTTGTAGAACAAAAACTGTAGAGAAATGTATGTTTTACAGGTACTTTAATGCACAGAAATCAATTTTATGAGATCAAAACAATCTCTAATCGGCATAAAGTGTTCTCAAAAAATGTAAAGTACTAATAATACGTTCAACTAGTGGTATTTATTTTGATTTTCGTTTTTCCAAATTCTCGTTAGATTTTTTTGAATGTAAAAAATAGCCAAAAAAAACACTAATTCGGCTTGAGGCACTTCCTAATCTTCTCCAAATTGAATGAAAATTTGTCTGGTAGTTTGTTTTAGTATTGCAACTAGGACTAGGGGGTGACTGGTTGAATTCCAGAAATTTTGATTTTTGTGAAACTGTGTAATGTTTATTTTGGCTAATTTATTATCGAAAGAGATGAAGTCAGATAAGCTTTTATTAAGAAACAGTGTAGAAATGTAATTTGTGAATGCAAGTTATAGGTTCCTAAGCTGGTTACATAATCCATAAAAGGTAACAATCGTAGCTAGAACAAATGTTTTCACAGCACGGGAGTCATAATTGACACGCGTCACATGTTTTCCAAGGCTTTTTGACAATTTCAACTACATCCTTATCAAGCACTACCTCTGCCACAACTGAACCCGTTTCTTTCTCTATATGCAACCATGTACGTAGAGGTAGGTAGAGTTAATGGCATTATATGCTTATCTAAGTTGTGCCCCTTCAAGGTTGTGAAAGTCTGCTTAACTGCGCTGCGGTCGATTCCAGTGAAGTCATCGCCTGCAAAGCCAAAAAATATTTACATCAGAATGCAATGGTGAACAGTAAATTTCGAAACGCATTTTTTATAATCAATGTACCGTTTTGGTTCATCTTACGGACAGCTTCAAATTCCGGACACTCTACTTTGTATGGGAAACATTTCACGCGAAATGTTTCAATTTTTGCTGTTCAAAAGTTCTCAATTTCAAGGCTTGTTTCAGTAAACTTTTTCCATAAATATCTTTGATAAATTATAATGCCCAACTACCTTAGATGTCTCTTTGGTGGTTTAACGATTTCGATTGATGATTTGACTGTTCCATTAATGATTATCATGAGCTGTCCAGAATTCGATTCAAAATGTCCGGAATATGAGGCAAAAGTGAGGAAGCGTCCGGAATAAGAATCATGAAAATGCCACACATTTTGATTTATTTAAAATTATTGAAGTTGCGGAAGCGTTTTCTTCACCCACCGTTCGAAAGTAAAGGGCTTCCGACCTTCGATAGCGCTAAGGAATCATACAGAATGATTTATTTTGTATGCTCTATGCTGGGTTATATTTCCCTGAGTCCTTAAGTGTCCGTAATATGAATCAAAACGGTAATATTAAAAACAAAGTTTACACCTT
The DNA here is from genome assembly GCF_002204515.2 of Aedes aegypti. Classification (NCBI taxonomy): domain Eukaryota; kingdom Metazoa; phylum Arthropoda; class Insecta; order Diptera; family Culicidae; genus Aedes; species Aedes aegypti. The sequence goes on from NC_035109.1 coordinate 332,850,975, forward strand.
ACCATACAATCCCTAAACACAGACAAACAGACGTCACACTCTCATCATTGTGCATCGACCACCTTTTTAACGGTCGAATCAAAAATATGGTAGGTAGCATATCCGCCACCGGCAGCGCCCGCATCGTTTTTGTTCGCGTTTGACGTTTACACACTGTTGGATCCCAGCGCAGTGAACACGGTTACACGAAACAAACCATACCCGTCCCGGGATTCGCGTGATCGGATAAAAGTAAATTACGACGACTTATTTTCTCATTTTTACATCTATTTACAACGAGTAAGCAGTACGGACTAAAATAAACAATAACAACCATACATATTCATCAGCATAAATGCTTCGTTAATTTACACACTCACACATTCAACACCTATGCAAATGTCAGTCGTCGTCATGTCATCAACCAGGGGGTTGACCTCACTCGCTTTTTCACATGTGTTGCCAGGGGGCTGTCACTACTCTATCTCAACACTCCTCCTTAGTGCAGCCCACTTCTCGCATAACTTCTGATCTCGCCCTAAAAGCCATTGGTAGCCACGTGTGTAGCTCATTGTTTCTGAGCATTTGAATGTATTTCCATGTTATTTCACAACGCTATGGGGAAGAAAGTATCATTATCTACCTGCCCGTGATGTTGGTTTGGATGCTTATTCTTTCATCTGCTCAGAAACAACGAGCTACACACGTGGCTACCAATGGCTTTTAGGGCGTTATCTCAGAGTATGCGAGACTTGTTCTTATTACTTCAATTTTTCACTCCTCCTGCTTCAGCTCAGAGTTCAATGCATTGTTAGTACTGCTGAAGATTATACAAACCGTTTCTCTTCTTACCTACAGCAATTACCGTACCACCTCTCATGATTCGACAGCTTGTCGATCCAAAAACTACTGTGAAGCCATCTTCTGTTATTCTGCTGACTGACAGCACGCTTCTCGTCAAACCTGGTACAAACAGCACTTCCTTCAGCTTCACCTCAACTTGCTCACCATCCAACCCAACTCCTGCAAACTTTCCTCGTCCGCTACCTTTAGCCTTCACTGTTTTTCCATCCGCTAAAATGACTTCTTCAGCGCAAGGATTCCACCAACCGAGACTTGCGACTGAATTTGTCATGTGTTTTGTGCACCCAGTATCGAGAATCCATTTTCCAGCAAGCACATCACTTTCAGTAGTGACCGTGAAGCACACTCCACGATCAGCACCATCACGTACCGGTTCTGGCTGCTGTACAGTTATTGCCTTCGCTTGATCTTTTCTCATGTTGTTTTTCGTCTCCTCCAACAAAATAGGGCAGTTTCTCTGGAAATGGCCTTCTCGTCCACAATAGTAGCACGTCCGAACATAATTTCGACGATTCTCTATCTGCACTGTTGTTTTCAATACATTT